>NW_019384657.1:526099-542276 GCF_000671375.1 Centruroides sculpturatus | reverse complement strand
AAAAATAACTTGACCTTTGGAGACATCATTAATATAAATAATTTTTATGGCCGTTGAATAAGAAGTGTTTCTTTCACAAGAAATGTATAAAATTAGTGCTGTATTAGACTTACGGTACCTAATTTACATACTGTACAGATGATAATAAACTGAACTTACTAGCCTAAAATCTCCGTAGCGTGTTGCCAGGTGGCGGAAAGCATATATATAATTATAATAAAGTTACAATAAATTAAGTTAATATATAATTATATATACAGTACCTAATTTATATATAATTAATATATAATTATATGTACAGTACCTAATTTATATATAATTCTGTATAGACGATAGTAAACTCAATTTACCCGCCTAAACTCTCATAGCGTGGCGCTGGACGGCAGAAAGTACTTTGGCTGCCCGATGACGTTTTACCGAATTATAGGAGTTTTTTTTACCATGTTTGTATGGATACTGTCACAGTTTTTTTGCCGTCATATAGGAATCAGAACTATAGGAGCCCATGTTATAAGGGGGTCTACTGTATATATATCAAACATGAATCACTTTAGTTGCTTCAAGGATATATTTTATCGATTTCATACGATATATCATTAAAATTTTATCATTATTTTATTAAATTACTGTAAGATATTTTATATAATTTTTCCTTATTTACCTTTCTTGTTTCCCACACAGTAGCACTGACAGAAATAACTGAGAGTAAAACAATGCAGACAGCAAACTGATAATATAATTGAATCATCCATATTATTACAATAAACATTTGATAGACATAAAATGGACCTCTAATCTGTCAAATATAAAAGAACTACTAAAATCCATCCAATAAACAAAGCAATTATTATAAATACACCTCACTAACCTTATAATGCTTTGCAGTTATTTTGTAACGTACCACAAATGTTTTCGGCCCACCCTAGGACCTTCTTCAGGTGGAGTATTCATGAATAGAACACTAATCACACCAAAAAAGTTTTTTTCTAGAATTCCACCTGAAGAAGGTCCTTGGGTGGGCTGAAAACATTTGTGGTATGTTACAAAATAACTGCAAAGCATTATAAGGTTAGTAAGGTGTATTTATAAAAGAACTACTTCTAATAGTAATAATAATAATATAACAAGAACAATAATAAAGTATAATAACTTAGAATTTACCTCATTCAAAATAAGCTTGTAAATTGGTTTCACTTCAACAAAGATAGAATTATACCCGAATAGCTGAAGACGATATAAAGCATCATCATCATGTAATCCTTTTGCCATTTCATAAAATCTATTGCAACTAAGTCCACTTGAACCAGGTAAAGTATTTGTAAGTCCACTGTTATGAAATATAATAATGTAAAATAATTTTAGAATAAAAATTACTATGTACAGTATTTTAAAAAATTGTATATTAAATGAAAACATTTATAAGAAATAATATTATCACACACAAATATTAATATAAAGTACAAGGTGGTATCAAAAAGTTTCCAGACTAGACCTATAGCAATTTACAGGATAATGTTATTAGAATTTAATTGCAATCCCCTTCAAAATAGTTTCCTTGAAAGTGTATACAGTAATTGCAATGCTTCTTCTATGACTCAGATACTGCAGAAGTCTTCTTTCCAATACTGCCTGCGATTCTGCTTGGATTTCATTGATGGCCCTTTCAACTTCAGTTTCATTAAATATTTTGTGATAACTATACCAGTTATTTAAATTTTAGGGCTTATCACACCAGTGAATATGATATTACCAAAAATTTCTTTAGTTTATTTTATATCTAAATTTACAAAAGAATAAAGAAATTTTATAATGTTTGGTTACAGAAACATTATTATGATATTTTGAATATAATATCATAATAATTTTTCTGTGACCAAACATTATAAAATTCCCCTGAACTGTCTCTTGTGGTTGGTGTTAATTTGTTTGCTCTTGTGACTTGATTCACTTTTGTTTTCTTGTGGAAAAATATCTCAGTTTCCATCTGGAAAAGGGAAAACTTTTTTGCCACTATTTCAAGATGGATCACCACAACATGTAAGAAAATGAATCAAATGTAAAGAAAATGTCTCAGGTGAGTCAACGGAACAATTGATCTTGTCTTATATAAGTGCTGAAAAGGAGATTAATATTCAAGAAGGAATAAGGCTTTCATTGAAATTACAAGCCTCTTAAAATAGTAAATTAAAACACTTTTGGATCATTTAGATAGAATGAGAATATGACTTTGGTAGATGTTGAATTATCTCCATCCTTAAATCACATAGAGAAAAAGTTTATGTTAAAAATGGCAAAACAACCACAGAAATAAATGTAAGTTGTAATAATTTGCATGAAAACTTGATAAGATTAGAAGATAAAGAAAGAGGAAATAACATTGTAATCTCAGACATAGAGGACAATATAAAACAGATGATTGTTCAGTTAAGGTTCAAAATCTTTTTAACAATAAATTAAAGGTTACAGTTGTAAATATTAAATATGCTTTTAGAACTGAAAAATTTTAACCAAATATAAAAAGTTGATTGTTTGTGAACTGTTTGATTTTGAAGATAAATTAAAAGTTATAAAAATATTAGTAATTTGAAAGGCTTAAATATATTCATTAATGATGATAAATTTTATAATCAGACATCTCATAGCCATGAAGGACCTGGAAGACACATTGGATGCTTAATTGTTGGACTCAGATTAAACAATATCTAAGGTTAACATTAGAAGGAGACACCTTGATTATTTGTCATTTTAACAGTGACCAACAAATTGCTTTGAGAGTTTTGAAGGATTCTATTGTTAATAATAGAGGGAAACAACTCTATCATTTTTGTGAGGATAACAGTCTTATTTGTTTAAATAGTTTATTGCCAGGAGATAAAGAAGGAATTTTTACTTACCAAGCAACTAAGGGAGGCAGTGTAATTGATTTTGTCAGTGTCAAAATAAATATATTCTCATATTGTAAATGATCTATGTGTTTTATCAGAGATAAGCTCTAATCACTCACCTATTTTTCTTTCAATGATCCCTTTGATATCATCAGGAATTCCTAATAGACAATTTTTTGGTAAATGTGCAATATGAATTTAAATCTTCATTTGCTGCTAAATTGGATAATGTTTTATTAGATGAATACAGAGGAAACCTCACAACTAACGATTTGATAAATTGTATAGCTAAGGTGGCAATCTTTCTAGATTTAATTTATGACATTAAATCTGTAACTTGCAAAAGGCATATAACAAATGCATGGCATGATAGTGAGTGTTATATCACAAGAAAAAATCTATGGAAATTGTTTAAGAACGTGAAAAAATTAAATATGGATGAATGTTATGTTTTGTATAAAAATTATTTAAAAGAACATAACTACTATGTCAAAAGAAGTCTTATTTTCAAACTTAAATAGGAGACTGTGACAATACAATAATTCTAAAATATTTTGGCAAATAATTAGTTTTAAACATAAAAGTTCTTTGGGTTATAGTTCAAGAATTCCATTGGAAAGATGGTTCAATTATTATGCTACTAAATTCTCTAAAGAATATTCTTTAATACTTATTAATAATATTTATTATTATTATATTTATTATTTATTTATTATTATTATTTTCTAAACATTAACTTACTAACTAACTAACCTATCATAACCTAGGNCTAATAATTAATAATACTTATTAATTAATGAACAATTGTCAACGAATGTGAATAAAGTGTTTCAATAAAAACAGTATGTTTTACAGATTTTATACTGGAGAAGCTAAAAGAAGCTATTAACCATTTTAAATCTGGTATTTCACCTAAAATTGATTTTATTAGAACAGAGTATTTGAAATATTTTTCAGAAGTTTCTTCTTATAACATTAGAAGTTTTTAACTCTATAAAAAAAAAAATTCTACTTTCCCAAAAAAATGGATTGAATCTTTGATTATTTCAATATATAAAAAAGATGATGTGTATGACTCCAAAAATTATTTGCCTATATCTTTGGTTCCTGTAATTGGTAAACTATTTACATTTTTATTAAATAAAACATTAAAAGATTGGATTATTAAATATGATATTTTGTGTCAGGAGCAAGCATGTTTTTGACCTGGCCTAACTTGTCAGGATCAAATATTTGTATTAAATGCATTGGTGCAATTAAAATTTGCAAAAAAAAAGAGAGGAAAACTTTATGCTGTCTTTGTGGACTTTACATCTGCTTTTGATACTGTTAATCATAAAGTTTTATGGTCTCAATTAGAAAGAATGAGCAAGGATAAACAGTTTGTTGGCCTTATAATTGATACATATATACTCTAAAGCTACTGCAAAAGTAAATATTTCAGCCAAAATGACAGATTCATTTGGTATTGACATTGGAGTTTTGTAGGGTGAGATACTGAGCCCACTGCTTTTCAATTTATATGTTAATGATTTGATAGTGCAACTTGCTAAATCTGACCTACCTGGGATTTCTCTCTCTGATCAAGTTGAGATACATCTGTTAATGTATGCTAATGACACTGTAATTCTTACTGATACTCCACAAATGTTACATTAAAAAATTGCAATTCTAGAGAAATTCTGTTATGATTATTGATTAACTATAAATGTTTCAAAAACAAAAGTGATAGTATTCAAGAAGGACTATCACCTAAAGAAAGATGGCTTTTCAATAATCTGCTGTTACATGTTGTTTTGAATTATGTATACCTGGGAGTATTATTTTTGTTTTCTGGACAGTTTTTACAGACTAAAAGTTACAGTATACATAAGGCTAATCTATAAGACTATATGTGTTCTATACATAGAACACATATAGGCCATATGTGTTCTATGTGGCCTATTCTTTCAAGAGCTAAAATTAATTCTGCTCATATATATATATATATATATATAAAATTATTTCACTTGATGATTTAATCTGTATTACTTTATGTTGCTCCTGTATAGGCAATTTCTTACAATGAAAAAGTGGAAATTGTTCTTGTTTTATATCTTCAAAGAATTTTTATGTTATATGATGAAATTCCTGCTTACATGTTGCATTTGGAGTTTACTGTTTCAAGAATATCAGTATTAATAATAAAAGCAAGTTTTTTTGGATCAGACTGTTGAAATTAGATGACAAAAATTATGTTAAAGTAGCATATAACAAACTGTATAGTGTTCAACAATGAATAATTATACATATAATTGTTTGTTGGCATTGAAAAATCTGTTAGATTGACACAATTTTTCATTTCTATGGTTGTCCCAAGATCCTCATTTGATTGAAAGTTATCAAACATTAATTATAACATTGTGTTATGAAGAAAGCATACAAGGAGATTGGTTTTAGTAGAAAAAGCATAAAAATTTTCAATTATATCATATTTTTAAAACAACTTGTGTGTGAGGATTATTTGTTTATGTACATAAATTATCATATAAAATGATTAACTCTGCAACTGAAATGTGGTGAAAATTATATTTTGACATATAACAGTAGACTAACAATAGACCCTGAGAGAACTATAGTATGCAAATGTATGAAACTTGGGAACATGTATTCTTTCACTGTATCAAATTTGAAACAAGTAGGAAAAAGCTATTTGACAAGTTTTAAATCATGGAAAGATATAATTAATTTATAGCGTTTTTCAAAAATGATAATTATTGTATATTTTATTTTGTGTTATCCGGTACTAAGCTATTTCATTAATTTGTTAAATTTTACTAATCTCAGATTTATATAATATGTATAAAAATGCTTATTATTGTGTTTATTGTACAGTACTAAACTATTATATTAATTTGTTATATTGTACCAACTTCAGTTTTTATGTAATACTCTTGTAACAAACTAAGGTTCATACAATAAATAATTGAATTGAATTGAATTGAATTGAATTAAGAAATAAAGATTAAATAAACAAAGATACAAGTATTTCTTTTAAAACAATCAATCTTTTTAAAAAATCTTCTTAAAAAATTAAAAAGCTTTAAGGGTTAATACTGAATACCACTGTTGTTTTCTATCTATAACCACATTTTATCAGTGACAAAAGCTACTACGGATTACAATTGTTAGTCTTTATTACACAATGCATTTCGAGTGCAAAATTTTTGTTTCTCTTCAATGACAAAAGGCTGTTAGAATGACGCCTCAAGGACAGGACATCGATATAGCAGATTGCTGTGTTTTAACATAAGAGATATGCATTACTTGAAGAGGGGTCAAGTTAAACAAAAATTTTGCACCCGAAATGCATTGTGTAATAAAGACTAACAATTGTAATCCTTAGTAGTTTTTGTCTCTAATAAAATGCAAATATAGATAGAAAACAACAGTGGTATTCAGTATTAACCTTTAAAGTTTTTAATTTTTTAAGAAGATTTTTTAAAAATTGATTTTTTTTAAAAATATAAAAAAACCACATCATATGTAAATATATATATTTGTTACTTATACAAAAAAAAAAAAAAAATACAAGTATTAAGTACAATAAAATTAAAGTATTGGAATATCATATCTTGTAATTATTTACTCTTGTCTTTTAACATTTATCATAAAATAAGAAAGAAACAGATTATGAGTAAACATGCTTTTTGATTAACAAAATTTATTAATTCTTATTGCTATTAATTATATTGATATAAATTATTACTATTTCAATTATTATCACAGAAATAATAATTTTCAATAAAACACTTAAAATTATATCTTACCTAATTCTATAAAACTGAGAAACATCACTTTTCCAAATGTATTTTATTTTTTTATTATAAAAATAATTATCTTGATTTGGTAACAAATTAGAGTCTTTAGGTTTAATAACAGTTTCAACATACTCTTCATTATGGATAGTCTGTATAGATTAAACATTTTTTATATTTAATATTTTAAAATAGACTTAAATCAAATGCATTTTCACAAAATTAAAAATATTATTAACCAACATTTAAAAATGTTCAAATACCTCTTTATAAAAAAGTAATTACTGCAACATATCATTAACAACATTAGTCTGACATAAAACAATAAGTCTTAATTAAGGAAATAACAGAATCATTTATATTATAAAGCACTTTAATAAAATGAATTTAATTTACAGGAAAATCATATACATATCTTCTTTAAATAAGTTTTTAAGTACTTTCTTTGAAACAATTTTTAAAGAAATTCAGAATTGTCTTACAGTTGAAAAAAATTATAGACAAGAATTAGAATTACTTAATACTGTATAATAAAAGAATCTATTTCATTTGTGTTTATATTATTATTAGTATGATCTTTATTATTATTTTATTGTAACTCTTTGATACTTATCTACTTATGAAAATTTCTGTGCTTAGAATGCTAAATAAAAAATATAATAGAATAAATTAATTTTATTTTATAATAAACTTTTTATCATTTATTGTTTTTTAATTATTTATCATAATATAATAATTAGCTACCATATATTGTAGGTAATGAAAGCATCAGTTTGCTTCTCTAGAGAATCCAGATTGAATCCTTATCTAAACATTATTTGCAAGTAATATATCTTAGATATGTTGAAATTATTTCATCATCAAAATAACCCTTTTATGAATTTGTCCAAACTGATAATGAACATAAAATAGAAAAATTGTAGTATTTTCTAATTAAAAAGAATCCTACCTTTAATAACACTTTATCAGCTTTTTTCAAAGGACAATTTGAATGTGTCAACTTTAAATATATGCTAGGTTTCCATGTTAGAAGCAAAATTAATGTTCCACCAGAGAGAATTAAACACACATATAAAAAAATTGTCTTTGTGAGTGATTTTCTGTATCCAAATATTGTCTATGTGAAAAAAGAAAAATTAATTAATTATTGGTATAAAATTATATATAATACTATAATGTTACATATATATATATATTTATAAACAAAGTATTTCTACATGATTTAACAAAAAGGAATTTTCTCATATAATTTTTCGATAAAGATTTTTATAAAACATTTTTTTATCTATTTGAAAGCTTTGATTTAGAATATGATGATAAAAATGAGTTTTAAAAAATTATTAAAAACTATTAAAAATGAGTTAAATCTAACTGTTGTAATATTATAATTTCTAAATTTAATACTTTGATATCAGTAATCATACTGCTTTCACCTACAACTATGAATTTATTCTTTAAATACATACTACAAAAACTTTTATTGCAAGATTACAGACTACAAACAATATATTATCTATGCTTGATACTTATTGTAAACATTACAGTGTTTTTATGCTAAGTTTCCTCATAAACTAATAAATTCATTTTGTCATTAATCCATGTTTTCATCAATAATATTAAAATTCTGTACTATGTTAAACATGTTGAACAAACCATGCTTATTATGGTTTGTTTGTAACAACTATTTCATATGTCATAAGAACTAAATGCAAAACAAATATACTTGTTAATCTGTGAGACAACTTTCTAAGCAAACATAAAATGATCTGAATAGTAAATATCAAGCACAGCAAATACATTACATTTGTCTGTAATTTTGTTACAAAATAATCTTTCAACAAAACATTATTATTGCACTAAATAAATGAAGAGAAAAATGTTGGGAGTAAAAAGAAAAAGAAAATAAACCAGTTTGTATAAAAAAATTTGAAAATTTTATATATTGTAACATTGACTGCATTCATCAGTTGTAACTGAGCAAAGGTGTTTCAATTGGTAGCTATTATGTGGTTACATCTGCTGAACAATGAATGACTTATGCATTGGAACAGGAAGCAGCCGTCAGGGTCAGTTGTACCTAGCAATAGGTAGCATAAATGAAAGATACTACTAAATGTGACATCAAAACACCAAACATGTTCCAAGATAGTGCTACTGTAGAAGGCATTCAACAGCTCCAGAACTGTTGAGTCTGCTGAACACAGTCATTATAATCATTACGTACAGTTTATTTTTATCATTGCATTTATTTTCAAAATTTTATTTGTGAAAAATTATTTAGGAAACTATTTATTTAAATTATAGTGTAATATCCTAAAAATATACTGTATATAATATTGACTAATATCATGTTTACTATTTTATTAAAATATGATATTATATGTGGAAATAAATAAATAGTAATAATTCTACAAAAGTATTAAAATTACAATACTTCCAAATTTGATACATAAATAACTAATATGAAATGTATAAAAATATCTAAAATAACAAAAAAGTAATTAATGAATCAATTCTGATTGCATTTAATTGTATATCTTAATCATATATGTATTCAATATGTTCAATATAATATCTATTAAAAGTATAATTTCAGATAGTTTTAAAAGATTATAAACCATATAGTAATCTAAAACTTACTGCAGTTATAGAAAATGTAAAACAAAATTTTTTTTCAACCTAGACTGAACAAAATCTTTGAAGGAAGTTGAACTAGCCACCAGTGGTTCACCCAGAGGGGGACCAATGGATCCTTGCACCCTCCAAAGAAAAAGGAAAACAAAGACTGGAAAATTTTCCAAAAATTTTTTCCTAATTAAAACTCATTTTTCATTTACATTGTGCTGTGTCTTCTACTTCTATACTACTACTTATGAATTAGCAATCACATAAGATGGGAATTTTATTGAATTCACATTAAAAATTTTTTTATCTGTTAAACCCTGCTCCTCCAAGATTAAATCCTGAGTGCACCACTGTAGTTAACATAATGAAGTAAGCAATACCTCTTTAATAGTAAATAAGGTTGTAGAAACACTAACATTTTGCTCAATTAACAGGTGTAAATGTAAGACGGCCCATCATCCAGGTTAAAAACATTAATGTTTCTCAACCTTACTCACTGTTAAAGGTGTATTACTTCTTGAAAGAAATTTTACATTATACATTACATTACATTATACATTACATGTAAATATCAGATTAAATTCAATTCAGATTTCATATAAAATCTAGTTTTATATAATGAATATCAAAATCACACCCCAGTGCAGGTCCAAATCTACTGATTGTATTTTATTTTTATAAAGAGGAAGTATTGTTCTCTATATACAAAATTTTATTGGCAAAGGCCCATCCACATAGGAGTTATGAGCAATCAAAATCATGAAATACAGTAAGACCCCAATTAATGATGCCTTGCTTAATGATGATTCAATATAATGCGGTCTGTTTGATGCCTAAAAAAAATGCTCAAAATTTAAGCTGATTCAAATTAACGTGGTATTTCATTGATTCATATATAATACAATTATTCCCAAAAACAAAACAATCAGCAAAAGGTGTCAATTCGACGTAGCGCTGTACTTTCCAGAAATCTATGTTTGTTTTGTGCAATTTTGGAAAAAATATATCATCATGGAAGCCATAGGAAATAGCGACTTGGCTTGGCAAGACTTAACTGATAAATGTACGAACGGAGTGTGGAAGAAGTTATGGCTTGAAGTTTTAAAGGTATCCAAGAATTCTCAATGAGAAGAGCCTATCGCTGTATCATTATGTTGACCAAATTGTCAACTTAATCGATACAGGCAATGTAATGTAAATGAGCAGGATATTAGGGAGTTACTGTAGGTTTCTGGTAAGAGTCTTACCAATGATGACTTCAAGAACTGGTGGAACAAGGAATTCATGTAGAACTTGAAAACAGAGATTCTGAAAGTGAAGAACCCAAAGAACATGCTATAGATTTCTTTAATAAAAGTTTGGTAATGATAACCAAAATTGTTGATCAAATTGCAGCAAATAATCTAGATTTTGAAAGGAGTGCAAAAGCAAAACGAGGCTTTTTGGATGTGATCTTCTGCTACAGACATTTGCTTAAGGAGAGAAAAAGTGACAAAATGAAACTTCACAACTTTATTGCAAAAAAACAAGATTTTCAGAAAAGTCAGTACCTTTGTCACAAAAAATGAACTAATTAATATATTATTATACATTTCTGTGTGCATATGTTTTTATGTGTTATTTAACATATATTATACAAATTAATATAAAAATAACTTAAAATTAAAGTAAATTTTTTTTTATTTTCGGTCGCATGTTCCCCTATCCCTATTTACTCTATGTTAAAATAGTCTTGTTTAACACTGTTTCGCTTAGTGCTTTGATGTCTAGGAGTGCATCCCTGTGTTAAGCGGGGTCTTACTGTATGCATCAGTACATATTTGTGTTAGTGGTTTACTAGCAATATCTGAAATTATTTACAAATATAATTTATTATACAAAATAATTACAATAGTGCCTCTCACAAAAAAATGAGTAAAACAGAGATAAATTTAAAACTTTAAAAGCATTTGATATTTTACCTTAATTTAACTGGTCACTTCCCTCTTCAATGGCAGGATATCCATGTAAATAACAGCCACATGACCAAATTCATTGGTTATTAATTTTGATATAAGGATTTATTGACATTTTTTTTTATTATGCAGAATAAATTAATGTTCTCAGTTTTGTGAAAATTGCTTTTAAACAATGAATGAAAATAAACTTTTAAATCAGAGATTTTAGCTCACATAGTTTAGAGTTTCTACTATACTGTATCTCCTATATGAATTGTCCTCTGTCAATGAAATTTCCATATACAGAGAATAATAACTCCTCTTTATAAAAATAAAAATATAATCAGAAGATTAGGACTGCACTGGATCATGATTTGATAGTGAGATTTATATGAAATAATTTTCAATCTTGCTTTGAAATTTAACAATACTACACAAGTCACTGGCAGAACCAGGGAGGAGCCCAGGAGGCCTAGGCCTACCTTCATAATGAAAAAGTCAATATAAATGCTAAATATAGAAAAAATATTTTAATTGTAGAGTTAACTACTGACTTAGTAATTTATATATGTTTGTTATAATCCATTTTATAAGTATTAAAAGCAAAAATTTATTAAGATATGTATTGATTCATGTTAAATTTTAACTTCAGCCTCATTTACATTAGATCTGGTCATGCTACTGTAATGAGTGAAAAATGATTGAAAATACAAAATGAGCACAATAAAATAAAATAAATTGTTAAATAAGACATTTCTGTACACCTTTGACTAGAGAATCCATCAAAACTGTAAAAACAATCAAATTTCGATTAAAATTTTGCCTGGCAATGTTTTTTTTCTATGATACCAGCTTTTTTCAAAATTACAAGTTAAGAGTTCTGCAAATTTCAGCCAAAATTTCCAGCTAAACAAAGAATAGTGATGACATCATTCTTGTTTAACTCTATAATAGATATACTCAACTTAAATTTTTTATTTTTTAAACCATTACTTCTAGACAATCCAAGTCTAGCCCATCTGGCCTAACCAGCAGGGTGCTGTGACAATTTTCAAAAGAGACCAGATGTGAGAAAACCCATTTTTCATACATTATAATAATTATTATTTAAACACCTGAAAAAACCTCATTTTATTTATACATTATTGGCACATTAATTTTACTTTTCCGGCTCTGTTATATATAACAGAAGGAAAGTAAAGCAATTAGTCAAAAAATGACCGCCCAAAATTTTTACATTTTTGGATTCAGGAGACTTGAAACATCAAGAAATGCAAAAAAAATTAAGGGTTTTTTTCTATATGTATGAACGTTAGGGTATGTGTGTGGGGGGGACACAATTTTGTTCATTCTGTTTGAAGCCAAAGGCAGAATTTTTCTGTAAAACATTTTCTATGAAGAGGTGCAAATGTGTCTGCAAGGTGTGCAAATTTTAGCATCTTCTCATGGTTTGGTTAATTCTTCAATTAAATGGATGAAGAAATCATCTCTCTTCATTTCCTTCGCACGTCCAACAGGTAACTGAATAAAATGAATATTTCTACTTGGAATGCAATAAGTTGATTGACTAACATATTGTGCAGAGCAGCAATGATTATTTGTTTCTCTAATAATTATTTTTGGATAAATTATTATATATTCCTTTTCTGAAGCACAGAGGAGAAAATTAAAGAATAAAAAAAGAATGTACATGAATTATGCCATATAAAGACAAAATTTGCATATACGCAAAATATAAACATGAGTATCTTTATTCAAGGCACCACACATAGTCACAAAGCTTTGTAAAATTGACAACAACAGTTCCAATTATTCCACAAACAAAATCCCAAGAATCTGCACTTGTTATGACAATCCTGGCAACAGTATTGGAAGATACTAAAAACAGCAAGATAGTGCAAAACAAGGAGAAAAATAAGAATTGACAAACTTGCAGTGTAAAAAATGACAAAGCTTTGTGTTTTAGGTTAATGACAATTTTACTTGTTATTAGCATTTACAATTTTTTATAAAACCATCCCTACCCTCAGAATTGCGCTTTTTGCCATTTTATAATAATTAAAAATATAAAAAAATTTCAAATAAAATATAACGGATGGTGCCACCAAATATTGCCGGAAAAATTAAGCAACTCGTTGCTAGGTTTATTTTCTTGGAAACTTAAGGCTCCAAACGACGTTTCAGGCAGGCGATACAGCACGAAAATCGTTGATTGTCTCTGCTGTGACGATTCACCTAGATCAGCTACATCGTTCGCAGATTCAAACTGCGTTATGTTTCGCTGTGACGGACTTGCTTCTCCTAACGAGTCCTCTTCCATGCTGAATTCAAATCTTCCTAATTACCCGTCTTTTAAATAGATTCACACATTAGATAAAAACTTTTAAATGTTTTATGATAATAAAAATACAAAAATCACTAATGCAATGTTGTTTTCAATAATCACAAGAAACTAAAAAGCTCTTATTACAGAAACAATACAACAATATGACGTGAACACGTGCTTGCTAGCTAGTCCTGTCGACGAGTCAATTAAAGGAGTCCTAAGGGGTATTACGGTTGGCACGTGGAAGAGTTAATTTAGCGTAAAGAAGGGGAGACCGGATGGGAAAAATACATGTTTTTCAAGTGAAAGGTTTCAAATACAGCCAAATGCGTTAAAAATAATATTTAGACGGTACTTCAGGAAATTTAGAGGACTAGCCTAGCCCTTCTTCTTCCTTTGAATATAATAGTTATATATGTTTTAAATAAGAATTTACATACATTTCTTCATTGTAATTGTTATCAATATAAGTGTCAGGAAAAAGTAATGTTGCATTTGTTCTGTAATGATTTCATAGTAGGATTTCTCAAGAGAGATCCCGGGATTCAGTGGCTTAGCGTAGTTGGGGCGACAGGGGCGGCCTGCCCCGGGCGGCACCTTTAGGGGGCGGCAAAATTTCACAATAAATATTAATAATATCTTGTACAGAGTAGTGCTCATTTCAATCGGTCCGAGTCGTAGGTGGACGAAAATATGAAATAAAATGGTTCAAATTCTTACAAGATATTATTAATATTTATTGTGAAATTTTGCCGCCCCCTAAAACGTAATTTTGCCGCGCCCTAAAATGTGCCGCCCGGGGCGGGCCGCCCCTGCCACCCCCACTACGCTACGCTACTGTTGCTTACGTTACTCCTACCCAAGTCTCCCTAGTCCCTAACTGTACCTGATTTACAACCGGCATGCACTGCACATTATTCTTCGCATTGCAAAATGATATTACGCATGCATCAGGAAATTCTGTTCGAACAAACCTCACCTGCCGTCCGGGTCAGCTATTTTAAAAAGGTGGCAACACTAGCACGGAATTTTTCATTACTTATTCTGTGACGAAACTGAATTTTAGTCTTTTAAATTGAGATACCTAAATAAGGGAACGGCGAAATTTTCCTTTGGCCCGGACGGCTGATACCCACGCTACGCTACTGTCGTGATCACGGTTGTTTTTTTAATCCGGGAAATCCCGCAAATTTCTTAAAAGTTCACTTTTTTCTTATTTTTGTGTTAAGGTTGAGGAAATTTTGCAAATAGAAAGTATAATTAACTCATAAACTATCAGAATACATTTGTATTTATTAATTTTAAACATACTTATTAGTTTTTTTAATTTTTCCTCGTTATGGTATGTCACAAATGGTAAATAATCAGTACGTAGCTTATTTGTGGCCAGTGCTGTCTTTAGGGAAGGGCCTACGGGGCCCTGGCCCAGGGTGCTCAGGCCGTAGGGGACCCCCTAATCCGAAAATAATAAAGTTACAAATAAAAAGCAGGTTAATTAAAATAAACAAATTATTAAAAATATCAAATACTTTTCCCCTATACGTAGTTAAAAATGATCTTAAAACTAAGCAAACTTACAAAATTTTTGATACTTCTTTATTCAACACACCTCGGCCGAAAACGGTACTTTCTTCCTGCTGTGCGGAAAGAAAATTCCACTTCCTGGTCGAGGGAGGTGAAAAATCGTATATACTCCGCGGGAGGAAATAAATAATGCATCCCTAGGTCTGTAATATACTATTGTTTCTGTTTCATTAATTTAAGGGGGCCCCATCTTAGTCCTGGCCCAGGGCCCCTTACGTTCTAAAGATGGCACTGTCTGTGGCAGGACTCTGAAAATTTTTTACTCGCCGGAACCTGTAATATCTGGAATAATTGTGCTTATGCTGTCTTAATTTTTAACCATGCCCAGTAGCTTCGATAACTACGTAACGCCATGTTGTGCAAATTGGGCAAGAATACAAACGAGTACGAAGTCTGCAAGTATGAAGTTTTTCTTCATAAACCTGATTATTAAAGCCAAACGAATTGCCGAATTATCGGGCTATAAATTCGATGCTGCTATTAAAGCAGCAGAGGTAGACAAATCTCGAAAACGAATTCGAAATCTTCCAGACTACAAGTGAAAAAACATATAGCATCTGTCTTCTCTTAAATGCATTAAACACTATTCCAATCACATCAATTGAATCGGAAAGGACATTCTCGATGGCAAGACTTTTCATTACTAAAATAAGAATTAGAGTGAGTTATCGGAGTATTGACCATCTTTGCTTTTTAAAATCTTATAAAAGTTTGCAATATTTTGTATTATAGAGGAGAAGATGGTATTATGGAACACTGCGGGTATTATGGAACCACCCCATTTCGAACTGATAATAAAGGCGAACTGTAACGGAATGTGGCTGAACTGAACTAGACAGACATCCATAGCGAGGGGAAAACCCGTTTTACTTCAGTTAAACGGTTGTCCATATTTAATCAGCAAATTTGTTTTTTTCAAAATTCACAAGTTTTGAATGCTAAGTGAATTTAATTATTTTTAAAATATAAATCGTGTAGTTGTAGGTTCACTGGTGCATGTATTCCGTTCCAGAGACTTAGGGG
>NW_019384657.1:505752-525297 GCF_000671375.1 Centruroides sculpturatus | reverse complement strand
TCTAGCTGCAAGGACCCGCTTCGCTGGGCAAAAAGTAACGATAGTGAAGATTAAGATAATTACATTATAGCTAATCTTACCCGTTTTCACAGAATGCAAGAATTAGGTCCCCCGTTTCCAGACTAATTAGAGAATTTTTACGTTTAGTCAAACGAACTATTTTCAACGTTTCTGGAACGTTTACAATCGTTCTATAATCGAACCAATATTCGAATTTTATGTTCGAATTTAATTCGAACAAATTCGAACAAAACATTCGAAATAGAAAGCCACTTTCAAATACTTTTAGCCTCACATCTCCCGCACCCTTATAGCTATCGAGACACAACCACCCCTATGCACAAATGGAGACTTGGGGCTACCACTACATACAAACACCATTCACGTGCGATGTGTAGTTTTGGCGAAAAAGTGAAATATAGGGACATACATGTCCATATATATATATATATAGATATAGATATAGATATAGATTGACAGTGATAGTGATTTATGATGATATAGAGGCTAAAAGAAAGACATGTTAGTGATACATAGTACGATCCAAAAGTTCGGGGACTACTGTAATGTGTGACAACAAAAGCATGAATTTGAAATTACAGCATATGAAATTGATTCTATCAAACCTTTCCTACGTGTTCAGGTTGATTTCGCCCATGTCACGTGATTCAACCGCGAGCGCTGTTGTTTTCTTTCGGAGATAGTTACCTTTGTTTTGCGATGTAATAAAAATGAAGTTTCAAGAACAGTGCTGCAACATTAAATTTTGTCAGCGTTTAGGTAAAACACCTACGGAGACTTTAAAATTGCTAAGAAAGGTGTACGGTGATTTTACCATGGTGAAATGGAAGGTGTACAAATGGCATCGGCGTTTTAAAGAGGGCCGAGAATCCATCGCAGACGATAAACGCTCCGGCCGACCTTCGACTTCACGGAACAAGGAAAATGTTAAGTTGGTCTCTCAATGTGTTCGCAAAGATCGTCGCCAAACCCTTGAAAAAATTGCAGCGGCTACTCACTTATCAAAAACTAGTTACCAGCGTAAAATCTTAACATGCACCGAGCAAAGGAAAAGTCACGATGGAGGTGTTTTTTGTTTCTCAAGGAATTGTTCATTTAGAATTTATTCCCGAAGGCAGAACAGTAAACAAGGAGCATTATCTAGACATTTTATGCCGTTTGAGGGAATTCATTCGTCGTAAATGGCCACAGATCTGGCAAAGTGGAGACTGGTACCTCCGCATGACAACTCAAATTAATATGCTTCCACACCCCGCCTATTCACCGGACTTAGCCCCGTGTGATTTTTATTTGTTTCCATCAATGAAAAAGCATTTGCAGGGAAGCTGTTTTGTGTCATCAGATGAGGTGAGAGCAACATCGCAGGAGGCCTTACGGGAGGTTTCAAAAATTGGCTTCCAGCAATGCTTCCAGAAGTTATACGAGCGCTGGCAAAAGTATATCGTTGCCCAAGGTGATTACTTTAAAGGTGGTTATGCATCGGCAATATAAACTTTTTAAGGTAAGGAATTTTAAGCCAAGTCCCCGAACTTTTGGATCGTACTACGTATATAAAACCTATATAAATAAAGGACAGGTGTAGTAGGCCATCAATAAATCTTCATTCATATTCTACTTTTGATAGTGCAGAATATTATATACATTACCAAACTATGTAGAGCCAATGTGAGTGTCATAAGAAATGTAATTTCTCATGTCAAAAATACAAAACTATTTCATCTCAAATACTATTTCTCACTATACTGAATCAAGTAAAATTGTATAGCACACTTTATGTAGTGTTAGAGTTAATAAATTATTTTAAAAAAATAGATTGTCTTTATGTGGATTAAATTTCTGTGGCTATTTAAATGTATCGGAGATAAGCTATGGTTTTCGTAATTATATTGTCATATACATGTAATAAAATAAAACAGAAAAATGGAAATTTATTTACTTATTTTACCATTACCTATGCATTGAACAGATATTTTATACTCAGAAAATTGTGTACAAAACTTTCATTCACAATGTGTAGCAATATAACAGTTTTAAACAGATCTTTATTTAAAACTTGGATAAATTAAATCGAAAATATAATTATTTTCGATTTATCCACATCTTCATCTGTTATTTCAAATTATTATCTTACTAATTTTTCATAAACCAAATATACTTTTTCTTTCTTTATACATGATATAAAATTAAAAAAGGTTATTACGAATAAGATTTTTTTACACAACATGGAAAAAATTTACAAAAATGCTTGAAAACATTAAAACTACTGTACCTACTAACCAAATAGATAAATCAACTTCTCGCGGTAGTGCGACTCAAACGCCAGCCATCGTTGCCGGATCTGAAGGTTAAAAAGTAGCGTGGTTGTGCCCCAAAAGTAGCGGATTTGAACTGTTTGTAGCCCAAACAATAAAAATGAATTATTTTGCAACTATGCACTTTTACTAATGTAATAAGTTTGTAATATATGTATATACATACACAGGGTGTATCAGAATGACGTTTTAAAAATTTGGGGATTGTAGAGGATAAATTTTGAACGTTTTGATATAAGGAACCTACAGCCGGAAATGAGGAACGTATAAAGTTTCTACTGCACTTTGCACGTTCTATGAGGTCGGTATGCTGAATGAAACAGCAGAATACAGTATTTATGACAAGTTTTATTGACAAAACAGTAGAGTACANTTTTTTTTTTTTTTTTTTTGACATAGGCAGCGTTTCTTAAACTAAGAGGTCGCAAGCACTTGAGGGGTAGATTAAAAATTTTAGACGGTCGCAAAACTGGAAAAACTAAGGTTTATACCTATGAAGTAAGTATGCTTTATAAAGAAATGAGCGTGTTACACATTTATTAATTAATTAATAATTATTTGTTAACTAGAAATTCTCCCGTCAAGCATGAGAGAATATTTTTATGAGAAAGTAGATTGAAGAATTGAGAAGAGCTTTAAAGTCGAGCTCGACGTTGTGATGCTATTTCTGCAGCCCTTGATAAAGCCATTCTTACTCGATGTTGCTAAAGTCAGACTTCATGGCCTTCAGAAGACTCAATTGTTCATATTCTTTTCGATCTATCAATAGAAGTTACCTAACCAATTTTACTTTTACACTTTCCCCTAGGCATTTTTTTCGACAAAATAGCGAGTCATCTTAATTTAGTCCAAAGATGAATTGTATATACTGTACATTAATTAGACGAGCGATAACGGGCTCGTTAGATCCGAAAAATTCCTGGGAATTTTTCAACCCTGTCCAGATTTGATACCTGGCCCCCCCAGAGTGATAGGCAGCCGCTTTGACCGCTCGGCCATTCAGCCGTAGTATAAGATATTCAGACATAGGGAAACCTAGTTAATACTGTACGTATATGGATAAGTCTATAGGACGTAAGTGTGACGAATCAAGATGACTGTACGATAATGTTCTTTCGTAAATTTGGCAGCCTTGCCCCCAACAGTTCTACGGAACCATTATGTTCTGTCGGAATTACTTAGTCTGTTGGGCTAGACGGTTCCTTGACGGTTATATATAATAGAATGTTTGTGTCTCTCTGTTCTAAGCTTTTTCGTCGAACCAAATTTTTCATACTACAGTTATTTTCTGGGACTGAAGAAAATATATTCTACCATGAAACTTAGCTACGTCACGCTCTTCTGATTCGATCTGCTTGAAATTCTTGATGAACATAACAATCGTAGGCTAAAATATCTAAGCTTTCAACATGGTTTTCATTTAACGTTCAGTTTTCTTACATTTCGGCCGGAAAATGCCGGTCATATCTTCTAGTTGAAGCGAGCGTTAGCGAAGCCTCTTTATGCAGCATACAGAATTGTGTTCCTTCTTGAAATCTGTTCGATCGATTTTGATTAAACTTTGCCATTTCCCATTAATTAATTGTGATGAAGAACCCAAAAATATAATGAGTTAATTTAAATGTAAAAAATAAAAGTCCATGACTTCATTTTCGAAATACAGTGGTATTAAAGTGACAATGCCTGTGCTCTCTGATGAGACTGAGCGCACCTAACATAATTTAGGGGTAGGGGTCAAAAATAAAAACAGCATTGCGTACGCCTAACGGAAAATAGGCGTGAAAAACGAACAAAACACAAGAACAAATCAATCGATGGTGATTGATTTGTTCTTGTGTTTTGTTCCTTGCACTGGTCGGATACCCTTACACTTTCCGACACGGAGAGGGCAAGGATCGTGTCTCCAATGGCCGGAAGGTGCAAGAATAGCCTCTTTTGTGACACCAAGAGCAAAGTTCACCTCTCCGCGACCTTAAAGTATAAGAATTCCCTCTTCTATGCCTAACAGGTACAGGGATCGCTACTTTCTTTCCGGTTCCGCCTGAATTTGATCGCAATACAACAAAACTGCGCGAAGTCCTAGTTACTAATGAAAGCAAGGAATTATGAATCCTAATAAAAATAACATTTTTTAAAATATTTTCATAAATTTAAAATACTCTAAACCAATTTCATTATTCGTAAAATCTCGCGAAAAATTTTCATTTAGTTTAAGTTCAAATCCAAATAAAGAGTTGACTTTTTCGTGAAAGGCATTCTTAAAAGTACAAAATAAAGAATGCGTCTGTCTCGATATGGAACGGTTCCTAGTAGTTCCGAATCCGGATAGGTTCAGACCCGAAACTATGCACCTCTATTGTGCATACCGACGTGAAATCTCGGTTATAAAATATTGATCATACGATATTTTAACTGTGATTTTATATTCGTTCGTAAATCCTCTGCATAATACTTGATAATGGAGTCATAAATGAATATATTCGAATACATAGATATGGACATCATGAAACACTACACATGAAAATAAGATGTTTTTAGAAATATACGTTAATTACTATTTAAATACATTATGTTTTTGTGACTGTGTTCTCAATACAGCGCGGGCATTACGTTCGCATGCTAACTTTTTCTGATTTTGACGTCTCGAAAACGGGTGTCCGAAATAACGGGTGTGGAAAACGAATTAAGAAAATATGGCATGTTTTTTAACATGGCTAAACAAGATGATTATCATTATCAGTAAACAATGCCCACTTGTGAGACCTGATCAACAATGCATTTGCTAACTTTAAATAATAATGCTTATATTGTCACGACAAAAGAGGAAAATATGATAACTGAGCCTTTGACCAAAAGATCAACTTTTTATTTTTATAAAAAGTTTCTGAAGGCATAGGAATTCTTTCAGAAGAATATAACTATCAGTCGACTCTTCAGTGCCACAAGTATCCCTCAAGACGAGTTTCAGTGAGTCTTAAAGAAGATGTTATAAAAACTATAGATAAGCTGTAAAAGCAAAACATTATAGCAAAAGTTATCCTATAGAATAAATTAGCAATATGGTTGTAGCAATTTTAAAAAATGTAAAATCGATAATATGTGTTGATCCTCGTGACCTAAATAAAGCTTTTCAGAGATCACATTACTGTTTTCCTAACATTGATGAAATATTACCTCGTCTTACAAAGGCTAAAATCTTTACTATAGTAAAATATGGATTTTGGCTAATCAAATTAGAAGAAAATAGGACTAGGTTGGGAACCGTTGCTATAGACCTACAATTATCTTTTAACGAGAAACAAAGTTCATTTATTATTGAAGGTAATATTAATTAATAAACTTTGTAACAAAGAAAGTTGAAGTCTGCAATTTTTAATCAAGTCTCAAAAATAAATATCTTTCTTAATCTTTTACCGATTTCCGGGGAGACTTAATTAAAACCTATAGACCTACAATTATCTTTTAACGAGAAACAAAGTTTATTTATTATTGGAGTAATATTAATTAAATAAACTTTGTAACAAAGAAAGTTGAAGTCTACAATTTTTAATTAAGTCTAATTGTAGACTTTCTTTGTTACAAAGTTTATTTAATTAATATTACCTCCAATAATAAATAAATTTTGTTTCTCGTTAAAAGATAATTATAAATCTATAGGTTTTAATTAAGTCTCCCCGGAAATAGGTAAAAGATTAAGAAAGTTATTTATTTTTGAGACTTGATTAAAAATTGCAGACTTCAACTTTCTTTGTTACAAAGTTTATTAATTAATATTACCTTCAATAATAAATGAACTTTGTTTCTCGTTAAAAAATAATTGTAGGTCTGTAGGTTTTAATTAAGTCTCCCCAAAAATCGGCAAAAGATTGAGAAAAATAATTTCTCGTGGTTGGTTTTTTAAATAACTTCTCCAAAAAACCAACTACGAGAAATTATCTTTCTCGATCTTTTTTACTTTTTACTTTTAAAGTTTTTACATTTTTAAATATACAATCTTTTTACTTTAAATATGTTTTACATTAATTAATACATTTTGTTAGAGAGTGGTTTCAATCTGGTGAGCTGTCTTGAACTGAGCTTTTTTTTTTTTTTTTTTTTTGACATAGGCAGCGTTTCTTAAACTAAGAGGTCGCAAGCACTTGAGGGGTAGATTAAAAATTTTAGACGGTCGCAAAACTGGAAAAACTAAGGTTTATACCTATGAAGTAAGTATGCTTTATAAAGAAATGAGCGTGTTACACATTTATTAATTAATTAATAATTATTTGTTAACTAGAAATTCTCCCGTCAAGCATGAGAGAATATTTTTATGAGAAAGTAGATTGAAGAATTGAGAAGAGCTTTAAAGTCGAGCTCGACGTTGTGATGCTATTTCTGCAGCCCTTGATAAAGCCATTCTTACTCGATGTTGCTAAAGTCAGACTTCATGGCCTTCAGAAGACTCAATTGTTCATATTCTTTTCGATCTATCAATAGAAGTTACCTAACCAATTTTACTTTTACACTTTCCCCTAGGCATTTTTTTCGACAAAATAGCGAGTCATCTTAATTTAGTCCAAAGATGAATTGTATATACTGTACATTAATTAGACGAGCGATAACGGGCTCGTTAGATCCGAAAAATTCCTGGGAATTTTTCAACCCTGTCCAGATTTGATACCTGGCCCCCCCAGAGTGATAGGCAGCCGCTTTGACCGCTCGGCCATTCAGCCGTAGTTTAAGATATTCAGACATAGGGAAACCTAGTTAATACTGTACGTATATGGATAAGTCTATAGGACGTAAGTGTGACGAATCAAGATGACTGTACGATAATGTTCTTTCGTAAATTTGGCAGCCTTGCCCCCAACAGTTCTACGGAACCATTATGTTCTGTCGGAATTACTTAGTCTGTTGGGCTAGACGGTTCCTTGACGGTTATATATAATAGAATGTTTGTGTCTCTCTGTTCTAAGCTTTTTCGTCGAACCAAATTTTTCATACTACAGTTATTTTCTGGGACTGAAGAAAATATATTCTACCATGAAACTTAGCTACGTCACGCTCTTCTGATTCGATCTGCTTGAAATTCTTGATGAACATAACAATCGTAGGCTAAAATATCTAAGCTTTCAACATGGTTTTCATTTAACGTTCAGTTTTCTTACATTTCGGCCGGAAAATGCCGGTCATATCTTCTAGTTGAAGCGAGCGTTAGCGAAGCCTCTTTATGCAGCATACAGAATTGTGTTCCTTCTTGAAATCTGTTCGATCGATTTTGATTAAACTTTGCCATTTCCCATTAATTAATTGTGATGAAGAACCCAAAAATATAATGAGTTAATTTAAATGTAAAAAATAAAAGTCCATGACTTCATTTTCGAAATACAGTGGTATTAAAGTGACAATGCCTGTGCTCTCTGATGAGACTGAGCGCACCTAACATAATTTAGGGGTAGGGGTCAAAAATAAAAACAGCATTGCGTACGCCTAACGGAAAATAGGCGTGAAAAACGAACAAAACACAAGAACAAATCAATCGATGGTGATTGATTTGTTCTTGTGTTTTGTTCCTTGCACTGGTCGGATACCCTTACACTTTCCGACACGGAGAGGGCAAGGATCGTGTCTCCAATGGCCGGAAGGTGCAAGAATAGCCTCTTTTGTGACACCAAGAGCAAAGTTCACCTCTCCGCGACCTTAAAGTATAAGAATTCCCTCTTCTATGCCTAACAGGTACAGGGATCGCTACTTTCTTTCCGGTTCCGCCTGAATTTGATCGCAATACAACAAAACTGCGCGAAGTCCTAGTTACTAATGAAAGCAAGGAATTATGAATCCTAATAAAAATAACATTTTTTAAAATATTTTCATAAATTTAAAATACTCTAAACCAATTTCATTATTCGTAAAATCTCGCGAAAAATTTTCATTTAGTTTAAGTTCAAATCCAAATAAAGAGTTGACTTTTTCGTGAAAGGCATTCTTAAAAGTACAAAATAAAGAATGCGTCTGTCTCGATATGGAACGGTTCCTAGTAGTTCCGAATCCGGATAGGTTCAGACCCGAAACTATGCACCTCTATTGTGCATACCGACGTGAAATCTCGGTTATAAAATATTGATCATACGATATTTTAACTGTGATTTTATATTCGTTCGTAAATCCTCTGCATAATACTTGATAATGGAGTCATAAATGAATATATTCGAATACATAGATATGGACATCATGAAACACTACACATGAAAATAAGATGTTTTTAGAAATATACGTTAATTACTATTTAAATACATTATGTTTTTGTGACTGTGTTCTCAATACAGCGCGGGCATTACGTTCGCATGCTAACTTTTTCTGATTTTGACGTCTCGAAAACGGGTGTCCGAAATAACGGGTGTGGAAAACGAATTAAGAAAATATGGCATGTTTTTTAACATGGCTAAACAAGATGATTATCATTATCAGTAAACAATGCCCACTTGTGAGACCTGATCAACAATGCATTTGCTAACTTTAAATAATAATGCTTATATTGTCACGACAAAAGAGGAAAATATGATAACTGAGCCTTTGACCAAAAGATCAACTTTTTATTTTTATAAAAAGTTTCTGAAGGCATAGGAATTCTTTCAGAAGAATATAACTATCAGTCGACTCTTCAGTGCCACAAGTATCCCTCAAGACGAGTTTCAGTGAGTCTTAAAGAAGATGTTATAAAAACTATAGATAAGCTGTAAAAGCAAAACATTATAGCAAAAGTTATCCTATAGAATAAATTAGCAATATGGTTGTAGCAATTTTAAAAAATGTAAAATCGATAATATGTGTTGATCCTCGTGACCTAAATAAAGCTTTTCAGAGATCACATTACTGTTTTCCTAACATTGATGAAATATTACCTCGTCTTACAAAGGCTAAAATCTTTACTATAGTAAAATATGGATTTTGGCTAATCAAATTAGAAGAAAATAGGACTTATCTGATAACATTCTGGACACCTAAAATGAAGATAGAGATGGTGAAGATGCACAAGTCCGTGATGCGCTATCAATAAATGTATTTTTTATTTTATTATACAGTGTTTACGTATTTTATTTGGGGCTTTCGTGTTTTAATATATTATTCAGGCATGTAATTGTGTTATTTTTATCATAAATTATGTGAATTTGCTGTTTTAAGTTTATCGAAATAGGTATAGTTCAGAGAATGGATTAATTAACTTTCCATTATTTCTTATAGAAAAAAATTGATTCGGTGTTCGAATGACCTGGAATGAATTAAGTTCGAAGTACGGGACACCACTGTGCCCCGTACTTCGATAATTCAATGTATTCAATGAATTCAAATGTATTCAATAAATGAAATAGATACCGACTGATATAACGAAAATCAAGTTTTGAAAATTAAGAATTTACAAATGAATTTACAAAAGCACATTGAATGGTTAAGGAGTTTCCTCACTAGAAGTTGATTCAAAAGTCCCAATTATTTCCCATAAGAAATGTGTAAATTTTTTCCGTATAAAATGTTTAAGAAAATTTTCCTCACGTAAACTGAAATTCTTGTCCACCACCGAAAAATTTATTTTCTTAAGTTTTTCAGCTGCATCCTATAGAAAATTTTATAGACTTAATTGCACATGGAAAAATAAATCATATTAGGAAATGTACAGAATTTCTTGTGTCATTGTGCATGAGACTTTGAACACTAATTTTACAATTTTATTACACAATTTTCACGGACTAATTCAGAAGTAACATTCAATTAGCTTGAAGAAATAAAAAAAAATCTTAACACATCGTAAATAGATTAATAAAAAAATTTTAAAAATGATCAGTTATGCAAAGTAACAGAACAGTTATTATTCATTTTTGCGAAAAATTTTTAATAAAAAATGTACGTTAATATGAAGACTGAATTTGACGTTACTACGTTTTTCACTTTCCAAATCGATTAACTCCGTCAATCACATCAAAATCGTAATAATAACGATTACAGCATATCTTTGCTATCTTATACATTTTATATGTCGTTAAATAAAAGATACATCTACTATAATACATTCTACAATGTTTATTTCAATTTATATTTTACAAGGAATTTTAATAAATGTATATTACTTTGTCACTTTTCTTCACCTTTTTGTTATATGGAGTTAATCAATTTGGAAAGTGAACGGCTCATTTATACACCTGCACCAATTGCTGATGATTTACTTTTTGATGAAATCACTCCCATTTAGAAATTGCGCAATTAATGAACAAAAATCAGTTTTGGATTTGATGTACAGTATTTCCACTCCAGTCTTTGACAACAGAAACCTCTGAATTAACGAGCAATTATTTATTGTGACATCGTTACATCGCCGGACTGCAATTTTTAATCATATTTTTAATTTACTGTATTTAATTTAAAACATATGCTTTTCACCTCAAATTAGTACTGTAGTGTTTTGCCTCTGTACATCACACTTTTCCTTTAACAATAGAGTCGTTCCGGTCATCTATTAACTGCTTTCAGGAGAAAAGTTTGAATTGAAATAATGTGTCTTCCGGTTTGTACTGGACGTTCGTATATAGTTAATTAGAGCCTCCTGTCCCTAAGGTTTCCACATCTGATCTCATGTTTCATCTTACTAACTTCGTTCTCGAGATTAAGGAAAGACACACGGACGACAGTGGGAATTTATAGGTCTACAATATTTTAAAAATTGCAGCACAGTGAAAGTCATTCACATTAATACCACTAAGAAAAAGCTGGACACTTAATTCAGACCCCCCAGAGTGTGATACTGTTTTTGAACACGATTACAGCCAAACGG
Source organism: Centruroides sculpturatus (assembly GCF_000671375.1). Taxonomy (NCBI): domain Eukaryota; kingdom Metazoa; phylum Arthropoda; class Arachnida; order Scorpiones; family Buthidae; genus Centruroides; species Centruroides sculpturatus. The sequence goes on along the minus strand of NW_019384657.1, from coordinate 514,161 downwards.
AAGTTCGAGAATACATTATTTACTTTGTGGTTTTTCTCTGTAGACATTTTCTGAAAAAACTCAATGTCAAGTTTGCATTGAGGCATCTACATTCAGTACTTTTTTCAATTTAAAAAGCTGAACCTGACTCACTCGCTTGGGAAGCAAGTACTGTACTCAACCGCTGAACTACCTATGCTCATCTCTACAAGGAATTTGACTTAAAATCATCAGTGACTTACTTCCAACATCATTTCACATTCAAATAATCAACTAAGACGATCCATTCAGCATTGCAGCATTTTCGCGTTACCCAAAAAACACAAACAATCAGTCAAATTAATTTACTGCGTTCGACATTTCCCATCGTCATTATAGCAGTTCGAAAATTGAAACGCAGTCTATTTTATGTTTTTAGTTTCAGTTTGATAAGCAGAATAACGTTTGTTATTCTTCTTGTCAAACGGAAACTAAAAACATAATGAACATGTCTCAGTCGTTGGTAATGAACATGTTTGTCGTTTGATAGAAATTATTCAATCTTCGCATGTTACATTGAGTTAGTTAATTCGATGTACGACAATCATGGTGGTGATCAGAAGACTACTCGATATTTCTTCGTTGAATTTCTACGTAAAGATGAGCCAATGTCATCGAGATTGCTTTAGAGATAATAGTCAACTGTTTAATTAAGAGACAATTGTTGTGGTAGGCATCGATAATTCAATGGTAGAACAATTACCTGTCACGTAGGTGATGCAGATCGATGCAAATCGCTAGTATTTCGTTTTATCGAATATAGCATACTTTTACTGTTTAGTGCATGTATTGTCGATGTGTTGACTATTATCTCTAAAGCAATCTCGATGACATTGGCTCATCTTTACGTAGAAATTCAACGAAGAAATATCGAGTGGTCTTCTGATCACCACCATGATTGTCGTACATCGAATTAACTAACTCAATGTAACATGCGAAGATTGAATAATTTCTATCAAACGACAGACATGTTCATTACCAACGACTGAGACATGTTCATTATGTTTTTAGTTTCCGTTTGACAAGAAGAATAACAAACGTTATTCTGCTTATCAAACTGAAACTAAAAACATAAAATAGACTGCGTTTCAATTTTCGAACTGCTATAATGACGATGAAGAAATGTTTTCTACGAATTAGTTTTGCGTACGCTGTATCCTAATCGTAGAATTAAATTAGCCTAATAAATAAGAAACTCGAAAGCATTGAATTCGATTTGTGAATTCACTTTTCCAAAAATAGATTTTACAGAAATCTGTACTGCGCGAGTGCTAAGTGCATTGTACAGGAATCTCCGATTTTAAACTACTACTACTAATAATAATAATTATAAAAATCTTTCGCAGTGATTATCTAGTATGCCACCGCGTGGAATCAAACCACCAACCTCTTTGTTAACAGCCGAACGCACTAATCAATTGTGCCACGATGATACGAGCCTAACTGATCTCAAAAATCTATTACAACGTTCTTAAAATACCGATACAATTACCGTCATCGGCTGGCTTTTTTAGAGAATAAAGCATTCATGCCGTTATTTCCTGTTCAAATAAATATTGTCTCTCTGTCAATCATCGACCTGAAGCAGAACTGAAGATATAAATTTGACTATAAGATATTTCATCACTCCTCTTCTTATAAGCGTACCAAGAACAGCGATAATGGAAAATTCCGACACCATCAGAATGTTTAAAGTTTAGCAATACTACATTTAAAAGTTTTGTACTTTTCGTTTGGTTTACAATATCGAAAATTCGACACACTACTCATTTTATCACATTCGCAATTAAATACATGAAAGTGTCTTTGCGATCGGCGGAATCTACTTTTCACTTGTCGTCGATAACTTGGCTCAGACAAAACGAATTCGACTGGGCGAATAAAAAAATAAACTCGAATTACATCGGACGGGAATGAGAATCCGGATCAGTCTTGTGGAAGATAAGTATTTTAACAGTGAACCATCCATACGTCTGCTAGGATACTCATCTTCATACTATAACTAATATTTTGATAAGCACGGTACATCGTCTTTACTTCAACCATAAATATACGTTTACATAGCTTTTCACAAACGATATTACTCGTATTATTCACTACTATTTCAAGTCATCGCATCACTCAAAACTTGTGCCAATAAACAAGTTTCCTTTCGTATTACGTTGCAACTTGTGAAATTGCCAGTTACTTCATATCGAGAGTTAGCAATATAACCTTTACTGCAATTTCGGAGTAGTTCTAAGATTGCAGAGATATAACAAATGTTGTATCTCGTATACAAAAGCAAAAATAAGAATTTAACTGGCATTGTTCTATCGATTCTCGTAGGGTGGTTGTAATAATAATACCTTGTATATACGAGGTATGTTAGAGCTTGTGTATAAGTGTATGATGGCAATATATCCGACATTTCCGAGAACTATCAGCGTATTTACGTATTTAACAGATAAAGAACTTCAGCCCAATTTTAGATAACAATTTTCAAGTTTTTATGAAATATTTTCAAAAAGAGAAACAAATCAGTCTCTCTCTTAAAAAAGATCGTTCAGAAACCGGAATTTAACTGGAAAAAGAATCATCTCACTTTGTTTATTTAAAATAACTAAAGCAAAATATTGAAATTGAAGATGATGTTTTATTTTATTTTAACGAATTGACTAAAAATATTGCGAAACTTCCCTCAATCACAACGACTAAACTTTCATTATTTTCTATAAGTTATAATTTACAACACAGAATCAGAGGATGATGCATTTTTTTGTTTAGTAATAGATAATTACTAAACAAAAAATGCATCATCCTCTGGTTTTAAATAATTAAATTAAATTGTTCGAAGGTTCTTATTTCTATTGAGTGGATCGAAAACGTTCGTTTTTAATAAACTCCCTCAGCAAATAATAAAATGTTGGTTACGTAATTTATTGCTTCTTATTTAATTTTTTAAAACCAATCTCACAGAAAGGTTCTTATAAATGAAAATCTGGTTTTCTAGAATATATTTATACATAAAATGATTTCACAATAAAAATCATAAATAATCTAAGAGCAATAAAATTATATAATACTTGTAAGAATATCTGATTAATATTTTCAAACGATTAGAGAAAGACTTATCAATCACGAAAGGATATTTACATCCTACACGCATACTTATCACTATAAATTTCGTGTTTTCAGTCAAAGAATAGAACAAATATACATTTTTGTTATAATGAATATATTATAATACTAATATGAAAGAAAATAAATCTTCACTTAGACTTAATAATATAATAAATCTTAATTTAAATAGTGAAGAGAACTTCCAGGATATGTCACTATTCGTTAATTCATTTTATAAGAAAAACAAATACATTAATAAAACGTTAACAAAATTAAATGAAATTTTGATCTGTTAGTATTTTACTTATAAATTTATGAAGTGAATTTAAAATTTATAAATTATTCGATTGTTAAGTAGCTGAATAACGTTAAGTCAATTGAGAAGTTGTGTAAACACGTGTAGATAATGCTACTATGCATTTCAAAATATTGCTATTAAGAAATAAGATAATTCAGAAGTCTATGATAAAATTATATTATACATGTATTTACACAGATGTCAGAGGTCAGTTTATGATTATCGCATCTTAATTATTTGTGTTACTGGACATTTATTATTATTACATGCCCCAGATTTTGATAATCATAGATCAAGGCAAGCTTAATAAACTTTAATTACTTTTTTATAGTAAACAAAAATTAATATTCCGTGAAGTAGCTTCGTTTTAATATTTTAATGTTTAATTATTTCTCTAGCAAAGTTTTATTTAATTTGGCTTGTTCTTATACATGCAGAGATTGCCCCAAAGCAATGGAGAATATATTTATTAAAACAGTATAAATATATTAAATGTTATCAGATATTCTTTTTCAAAATATTCACTTCNAAATTTTTCTTTTGTTAATAGAAAGGTCTACCGTTTTTTTTTTATGTATCACTGTTACAGTTTATGCTATTTATTGAAATACTAACTGTTCCTATGTTCTGAACATTTTTAATCTAATTTTTCATTTATTATCTCATTTTACAATTTTCTCACATAGTTCTGATCGGTAAGACAGCTTAAAATTCATGAAGAATCTAATAGTTATCATTAACATATTTATAGTTTTATAGTAAAATTTAAAATAAAAAATATATTTTATAATGGATTAAAGCAAAGATTACAGTAAGGTTTTCTATCTTACGGTATATCAAACATAGAAATGTTCATTGATAATCAAATAATTCAAATTCAATTATTATATTACTCAAAGCATTAGTTCAATAAATTGAAACAAATTACAGGATATATAGAAGTTTACCATCTTCTGTTTATGTGTTGATAATTGCATAAATTCAAAAACTTTAAACTAATAAAAACTTAAAAATAAAATTTTATAAGATATAGTATAAACCATTATTTTTTCTAATATCATATAACAATTAAATTAATAATTAAAGATAAATTGTATCAAAAATGTTAAAAATTTCAGCATGGTTTTTAATGTTAATTTGATAATTAGTTCAGCAGAAAATTTGTTACAACTACTACTTTAGATCATCATCAAATATATTTCAAGGAACCAAATGTTTTGGACCTTAGAAGTAGATTTAATGATGATCTAAAACTTCGACATGGATGCTATTAAATGCTGTTACAACTATTTCTTCTTTTTTCAGAATATATATCCTAACTGTAATTTAACATTGCTTATGAACCATTTTCCATTTAACTTTATTTTCCAAATTTCGTATATATCTTAATCTCATTTTTATAGTTGTATATCGATCTCATTTATATATTATACAGTTATTATATTCAAGTAATAATTGTTTTAGATTATTAAATTTTAAAAATAAAAATTTTCATTTAAGTTCAGATATAGATGTAAATATTAATTCAGTTTTAATTGCATAAAAATTATATAATGCAGCATTTTCTTTAAATCTTAGTAAAAAATTTTATAATTTTAATATTTACATGTTTATAAGAAAAATAAGAAAAATACTGACCATTTCGTCGTCTTCTCCAACATTTATCTTGTCTTGATACGACTTTGTATTTCCCATTTTGATCTTATTCTTAATTTTACGTCAGAAGTAACACTATAAAAGTAAAAATTCATAAACGTATTCTTTATCTATTGAATGCAGTTCATTATTGAAACGGCCATATCTCAGGAAGTGGCAAATAAATCAGGAAATTATCCCGAACAGGATAACTCATCTACAGTTTATATTATGAAATATTTTAGATAACAGAACTTAACTGATTTAATTTCGCGATTTTTTTACTATTATTAAATATTTTGGAACTTGTTTATTTGAGATATTGCCACATCAAAACTTTATCTATTAAATACTTTCCTTTATAAATTCATTTAGTGCACTAGAAATAAGTTACTCATAATAATTTAATAAATTTTAATCAAAACAGTTTCTTTAATTAAATAACAATTACAATTTACATATATTTAAATAGAAATATTAAAAATAAGCTATCTATATTCTATAACCAAGTAGTGTGTACAGTTATTATGCAACATATTAAAATTTTAATTATAAATTATAATATTAGTATATTATTTTTAATTAAATATATTAATAAAATTTATATAATTTAATGTTTATATAGCGTATCTTAAATTTAACAAATTACCAAATGTTTATGTATAAAAAATATTTTTCGTAACAGAATTTCTGCATTTATAAATACATTCTATAAATGTGAAATTAAAATACAATAAAAATGAAATTTTTATATTGACATATTGACATTTAAACTCCAAATTTTGGTTAATTATTTTCTGTAAAAAATAATATAAAGTATGATATTTGCATTCGAATTGCAATAAACTTATAATTAACTATATATAACATTTATGACGTGAAGTTTTATATTCAAAGGTTAGAGTAGTCATAGAAATTGTTTTAAATCATTCTATAACGTTTAGGATGAGTTTATTATTTAAAAATTTCGGAACAATTTAAACTTCTTGTTTCATAAAACAAGAAGCTTTAACAAAAAAGTTTTATTTTATAAAATTAATATTTGTAAATGATACATGAATAAATTCATACTTACGTATAGGATGTCAAAATTCATCATATGTATGCACTTGAAAGTATAACAGTAATAATATATTTTACATTAGAGAATTCTTGCAGATTCCGCAACAAACTTGAAGGACTTCAACTTAACTGGACTAATATATATCAGTCATGTGATTAATACATCCCTTTCTGTGGTACATAATGATCTTTAGCAAGGTTTCTTAATCACTGTTTATAAAATTGAAGTGACTTTGAACTGTCTAAAACTTTTTGCACATAATCAGATCGTATAAGGTTTAAAGATAAATTAACTATAAATTAAGCTTCCTTTTTATAAAGACAAATGGAAACTTATGGAATAGTGTGAAAAATTATTAAATAAATATTAAATTAATTAAACATTGTGTATGAACTAACAATCATCGAATATCTAAAATTGAATCGCGAGCGTCAGTAACTTATCAATCACGTGATTTTTTATCACAATTTATTACTGTATTCGTTCTTTTACATAAATATTTAATTATGCGATAGAAGAAAGTGACAAGAATTCAATTTTTCAAATAACTAATAATACATTGTGTAATCTTAATGCTGTTTTGCCCACATCGATTTATACAGTTATGTATTTTGTCTATTTTATAATTCATGCTATGAAATCATTTGTTCATCCAAAACGCAACGAGATAACCTAACTTTAGTGGTTGCGCTGCATTTTTATGATTTCGATAAGTTTAGCTCTAGAAATTAAACATCTTATCATTGTCGAAAAAATTAAAATTATATACAGCTTATAAGTAATGTATACAGATCTAGATATTTTAATTTGATATATTTTATCCTAGATAATTAATTAACGTATTATACTATATAGTTTATTACGTAAGACGTTTCTTTCAGAATGAATAAAGGAAAAGGATGATATAATAAGAATGAAATAAGGATGAAATAATATCCTGGAGACATGTTTAATATTAATAAATTGCTACGTCTTTGATGATGTTAACTATACAGCCGAACAATGAGAAATTCTTCCAATGAATTAGAGTTCAAATTCGATTCCGACATTTCTTACAAATACAGGAATAAAAAGTCCATTTCTTGTCTGTCGACGAACTTATCATGAAAGTCGATTATTTTGTTACAAGTTAATGGTTGCACTTATTTTGTGTATATTGTTATTGTTAGAGTTCAAATGTTTTCTTACTTCGTTCTTTTTCACATCTCAGAAACATGGCCAGTGTTTTGGCGTAGTCGACTTTTATCCTTAGGTTTTCATTTGGTTCAATATGCAAAATCCCGTTAAAAAATCCTGAAACGAGCTGCTTAACTTTCCCTCCAATATTTAAAATTGCATATGGCGTCATTTGTTATGATGTTTTATTTTAAATACTGATATTTTTGTGGTTGACTACACCTATAACACTATACTTATGGAACTCAAAATCATGTATAAACACAATATTTATGGCACAGCTGACACAAACACTGTGTTTATACATAATTTTGATTTCCATAAGTATAGTGTTATAGTTGTTGTTTAACCACAAAATATCGTATGGCAATTCGTTTATAATTAGCGATTATGGCATTCATGGAAATTGACCACTCGCTTTGCTCGTTTACCAAACTTAATCGCCTATATTATAAACTAATTGCATAATATACTATTATATAATTGTTTATTATAAAATGACAAAGAAAAATTTAGTTTTGAGGGTAGAAATGAGTTTTATTTAAAAAAAATTGTAAATCTATCAATAATCTATACCAACGGTTCCCAACCTTTTTCGGGTGGCGACCCCTTTTTATAAAAGCCAAGTGACCCGCGACCCCAATACTATTGAAAAAGACATTTTTAATAAGGTAATTAAAAAAAACAACGAAATTAGTTTTTTAGTATAATTTTATTTTAAATTATGTCTAATAATTTAATGCGATTGTTGAAATTGTATGTTATTAACCAGCCTTAAAATTCGCGGGTGAGTTTTTGTTAACGCCAACCTCATGTCATTCTCAACATTTAATTTATTCCTCTCAAACTCTCAACACATGATTCAACCAACTGTGACGGAATAGCGTACCTATATTACACTTATTTTAATTTTTAAAAAATACAGTCGACCCCCCCTATAACACAATAGATACGTTCCGTTTTTTATGAAATTAATGTTTTAGGAGACCTTGCCAATCACAGCCCGACACGTGTGAAGTTTACGGACTACGGGTGTTTGAAAGGTTTTCTTCCATAAAATTAATCGATTCCTAGACTAATTCGACTCAACATTTCCAAAATACGTATATTTTTTGGG
>NW_019384657.1:437866-504899 GCF_000671375.1 Centruroides sculpturatus | reverse complement strand
AATGAACTAAAGCAGATCATCTTCTATCTATCTATATAAATAAAAATGTAATGTTCGTTTGTTCCTACCGATTCCTTTGAAATTTTGACACAACACTGCATTCGAATACGCACGTGTTTTTATATAATATACGTGTCGAAATTCCCCCCACTGAAGGGAGATGGTTAGGATTAAGGCTTACCGTAAAGAACTCTGCTTCTATTATACTATTTTAGATGCGGGTTTTTGCGTTTTTGATTGCGTTTTAATAGAGTACGTCGAGAGAATGTACACTAAGAAGAAATTTTTCGAAAAATTTCCCCCCCACGGGGGAAGTGTTATAAATTTATAATAGATACATTTTGAGCCACAACAACGCGTGGCGGGGTCTGCTAGTAAGAAGTAAAATCCTCATTGAGTCCGACTCTATTCAAAACATAACACACGTCCCCTCGATCTTTAACCACCAAAACTTAATAGCATCAATCCTCTAATACCCAAACCTCCCTCCAAAATTTCAGAAATTTTCGACAAAAAGCACAGGAGGTATTAAATTTCAAAGAGGGTAAAAAAATTGTGCATACACATACAGTACACATAAACCCACACACTAACATCCATACACACAGAAAAGAAAACCCCGAATATTTTTGCATTTCTCGATATTTCAAGGTCCCCTGAGCGCAAAATTGTAAAAATCTGAGGGAGGTCATTTTTGGACCGATTGCCATACTTTCCTTCAGTTTTATATTACAACCGGGAAAGTAAAAATCGTATAACTAGATATGGAAATTTTCTAACCATTTAATTATCAGATATTAATTTGATTAAAATAAAAATCACAGTGTACGCTTTCCTATATGTTCGTACAGTACATACAACGTAGAAATTCCTAAAAACCTTGAATGTGTATAATACATGCACTATATGATTCAACCAGCATATTTACATCATAGTTAATTTTACACAATAAATTTTCAAAACAAAAGTTTCATCCGTCTATATTATTATATATTTCGTTCAAAGGTATTAAAGATTCTGTACTATTTTTTTCTTTAAAAATAGTTTAAATTTGGACAAGTTCTTGATTTAAATACAATAAAATCTCCATTTAACCAGCTACTTCGGGCGAGGGGTATCCGTTAAAGCAGGGCCGGTCTTGGACTGTTAGCCTCCTGCGTGCTACAGATATTTGGCCGCGACGGCCAGAAGGCCGAGCGGTCAAGGTAGCAGACTGCCGCTTTAGGGGACCCGGAATCTGATCCGAACGGATCAAAAATCCCCGGGAATTTTTCGAGGAGTGGTCCGTGCGGATAGGTGAGGCCCGTCCCTCACCACCCTGCTGCCCCATTGTGATCTGGCCGAATTCATAATGGGCTTGCTAAAAGAGGCCCTCTTACTGCCCTCAGGGTGGAAAGAGCAAAAAAAGATATTTGGCCGCCCCTATCAATGCTGATCGCGAGTAAATTCATAACTTAACCAAACCCATGAAATTCTATTGGTATGTTTTAGAATAATTTCATATAGTTGACAAGGGTAAAAAATCTATAAAAATATTTCGTATATATTTATTTTCATTTTATTCAAATCAAGCCGCCCGTACATAAAAGGCACCTTTGTTCAAAATTATATTTTAGCGCTGCCATAAAATAGAATTTGCAAATTAAAATGAAATTAATTTAAAGAATTTTTTTATTTAGTATATAAATACAATATATACGTACATGTGTATAAAGATTAATTTAAATGTGAATATTTAAATTAATAACGTCCGTGCGCATCTTTCTTTTTATTTAAATTTCCTTTCGGTTCCATCAACAGTTAAAACAAGAATATAAGTATCGTCTTATGATTAATGGTACGAGAATAAAGGCCCATTCACAATGAAAATTAAGCATAAATATAAAAGTCTATACTTATATTATTTAATGCGGCCATTCACAATGAGTTACGTAAGTGTAATGTTAAACTTAATCAAAAGACATTAACATAAATAAAGCTTGGAGTTTACAAACTTCAAGTTTTTGTACTTTTTACATGATTTAAAACAAGAAACAATCATAGTGGTTATGAAATTTCCACTGATAAATTTTTATCTGGTTCAACGGATAAATCCCCCATCACCTGTTGCTTTCACCTATCAGAGCCGGCTCTGTATTAAAGCCAAAAGTTCATTATATAATAAAATAGTTTTTCCGAATGCATATGTTAAAAAATTGAGAAATTAGTTAGTTTATCTGTTTTTACATATGTAGATACGTTTGTGTAATTATAATTACATATGCATGAGAAGTTTAATTTCACATAAAAGTTTCTATATGTGTTATATTGTTTATGTATTCGGCATAGTTCGGAGACTGTAATTGATAATTACAGGATATAAATCGAATTAAACAACCATTTTGGTGACTCTTGGATTTGAAAAACACCTGTTAATTTAATTATATATAAAAAGTATTTTAAAATGAATAGTGTTAATTTTACATATGACATAGACCGGAAATCTTGTCCGTTAAATCGAGAAGATTGTAAATATTTTTCTTTTTAAATTAAACATCGAAATAATAATACAGACATAAATTCTACTTTAAAATGTTATTACATATTTCAAGTTTTTATCATAAAATCTTACCTCAAATTCCTTGACTGATGCAGAAGAAATTCAAATTAATCTAATATAAATTCAATACAGCGGTGCGGTTTTTATCGTAGATATGTAATTAATGGAATCAAGAAAACTCAATAGGAATTATATTCAAGAAAAACAGTATGACGTTTTCAAATTTGTATGATATCTACAAAATAAATCTATAGAAAACATTTCATAAACTTTAGCACACCTAGCGACGTTTCTGAGAATTAAAATAATGTGTTTCATTCTTTTTCATATGAAATAACATTATGTAATTAATAATAATATATAAACCTAGACCTAATCTATTAATAATGGTAATCGTATTATAATTCATTTGAAGGAAGCAGTTGGTTGTTCACTAAAAGGAACTATATGAACTACCGGTAATTTTATTTTTATTATTATTATTAATCTTTAGTTTTTAATTTCTTTCTGATATGACCAAACGGCTGTAAGGAAAGATAACATCTGCAACCGTGTGTGATCCGAGATCGAATTCGGATTGGATTCAAAAATTGTTATACAATTTTTAATTGTTTGGCAACGGGAAGCATTTGGCTAATTGTCCAGGTTGTCTGTATTATTGACTATTGAAACGAATTAAAAATGCGTTATCTTCTTTAAGATACTTTCTTTTTTTGTGGGCACTAAGAGGGCCTCTTGTTTTTTTATCAAACGTACTGTGGATTGTGTTGATAAAAAGGCTCCGACCCTCATCGCATGGTGAGGGATGGGATCCAATAAGTCTGGAACGGACATGTGACACCAAATTCGTTCCCCAGAGTTAAAAAACTTTAAGCATCGGCCATAAGGTCATATTTAGTTTCTTGGTGTTGTGTTAGGACTGACTATAAAGTCAGTCCCAACGCAATACCGAAGAATTTGAATGGATCTGATAATCGGAAATTTAATGATATTCTATAGACCCAAAGTATTCGAAGCTAATCAAATAAAACAAAAGTTGTTTAGAAAGAAAAACAAAAATTGCGTCACTTCAGATGGGACTACGAACCATAAAATCGTATTATAGCCTACATCAGGGANTCATCGCATGGTGAGGGATGGGATCCAACAAGTCTGGAACGGACATGTGACACCAAATTCGTTCCCCAGAGTTATAAAAACTTTAAGCATCGGACATAAGGTCATATTTAGTTTCTTGGTGTTGTGTTAGGAATTACTATAAAGTCAGTCCCAACGCAATACCGAAGAATTTGAATGGATCTGATAATCGGAAATTTAATGATATTGTATAGACCCAAAGTATTCGAAGCTAATCAAATAAAACAAAAGTTGTTTAGAAAGAAAAACAAAAATTACGTCACTTCAGATGGGACTACGAATTATAAAATCGTATTATAGGCTACATCAGGGATCACCAAACTTTTTTCACAGCAGGCCGGATAATCGAGAGAATGACGAATGCGGGCCGCGTATCCACTTTGTTCAATACAGCACACTGAATACACTAAAAATAAAGACAACCAACATATTTATTTACCAATTCACAAACATGAACGCTGCAGCAAGCTCGTAATCGCTTTTCTTAGGTGATTAGGTTGCCGATCATGGCTTTGGCTATATCCATGAATTCCTTGAGTTGACCCCCTGTTCTTTTATTGCAAAAAAATTTGAAGATATTGATGATTTGACTTTTTTGTGTCTTTGTTTACATTGCACTTCGTCTATTAATAGGACTTATTACACTGGTGTAGTTTCCGTTTAGCAAATAGAGGAAAACTTATTCATAAAACGGAAACTACACCAATGCAATACTTATTCATAAAACGGAAACTACACCAATGCAATAAGTCCTATTAATAGACTAAGTACAATGTAGACAAAGATACAAAAAATTCAATAAATTAAGGACATAGATACAAAAATAATTAATATTGGTGAGTCTTTTGCATTTGTTCTTAATTAATATAGTTGATATGTGCTGTTGAAGTCAGGCCCGTTTTTGGTACGTGCGAGGCCCTGGGCCAAGAAAAGCTTGGAGGCCCCCTTAAGAGATTCGTAATGGAGTTGAATGTTTATAAATTTTTTCAATTAGCTTTCTCTGCTAAGCATATTGTTTTATTTATGTTTAATAAAATTTATCAAACATATCTTTTTATTGTTTACTGTTTATAATAATTTTATTACTTGTTCTATTCAATTTTGCATATTTTCGAGACCCTCAATGTCTGGCGGCCCCTGGGCCCAGGCTCGGTAGGCCCACACCTAAAGACGGGCCTGGTTGAAGTGAGGGGGAGAATTATAAATGCCTAGGAGTTTGATATTTTTGCCTTGGGCGAAGTTTGTTTTCCAGACTGAAGATGTTCAAGAATATGAAGAATAAGAACGCTTCCTTGGAGGATATCTGATTGTTGTTCCATTTTATTGGAAAATGTAGGCTATTCCTCCATTTTATTTTTGCGGTTATGTTTGTGAGGAAGTCCTGAAGCCAAAGGAGAGAGCATCTTGCCTTTTCTTTACGGCTTTCTGTACGATGATGATATGCTGTACAGTCTCGTAGGCTTTCATCATCATCATTAAACCGGTTGCCTTTCCGGACGAGACTAATCCATCTATTCAGGATGTAGCGCTAGGTTGTCTTGGAGATGTGGGATGTGAGCGCTATTGGTCGGTAGCTGGTGACATCTGAGGCTTCCTTTCTTGATTTGCGTATTGGTATAATCAGAATCGATAGATATACTAGTTTTTGCGCTGCCAATAGCTCCAATGCTACGATAATAGCGTAAATATTTCTGCCATTTCGAATGCTTCAATCACTCCACGGCGTAAGTTTGGCTTGAGTATAGGGAGAGTCAGCTGTAAACATTCGAAATTCTTTTAATATATGAAAATTTCTCCTTTTTAACTCAGATATTGCTTTGTCTTTTTGCAAAGGACTGCTTATAAATACTATTTTAATTTGGTTTTGAACATTATTTATTCGTAAATGACGTTAATATTTCTATTAACTGTCACTTTCCCTATTTTAAACTTTAAATAGATTGGACTGTATGTTTTTTTTTTTGCTTCCAATTTGTGTTCATTTTTAGATATTTTTGGGCGTTTTCGTTAAGGGTAAGAAAAGACAATCAAAAATTTTATAATTAAGCCTGTATATACATTATTAATATGGGATGCCTTGAGGATTTCCGAGAACTCTCTGAATAAAGAAGAAAAAAGGTTAATAAAAATTATATACATTAAATTATGGAAATGTATAGAAATGTATAGAAATGTTAAACCATGTGTAAGACAGGATAGATTTAAAGTGTTACAAAAAAGGAGATTTAGGATTTAAGGTGGCTTTGGAGCAAAGGTGTACCCAGCGAGGAGCAAGGAGGGGCAACTGTCCTTCTCTAGAAGAAAAATTAAAGTGTAGTAATTTACACACACATAGCACAGAAGTATCAATTTAGTATCAGTTTGAATAATAAATATTGCGACTAGACTAGAGCCATCTGTCGTGAAATCTCACTCTCCCTCCACACTTCCTCGAAACTAATATGAGTTGTCTCCTTCTAGTTCAGATGCTGGGTGCACCTCGCTTTGGAGTTTATCAAGGTTAAAGCCCATATTTTTATTTATTTATTAATATTAGGTGAATTATTGTAGTTTTCGGTAAGAAAGGAGCTATGATATATGTTATTCTCAATTATTCTCATTGTGTTTATTAATGAGATAGAGAGATAAAAGTTGAGCCAAAAAAATTAGAAACAGGTTAGAGGGGTTCAAAAGTTAATAGATAGTTCTTGGATTTCAAATATAGGCTGTTAGAAGAAAAAGAGGAAATTCCAACTATTTAGACAACATATTCAACATATTTACATACACATAATAACTTAGAGATGATTAGAAGATAATGAGTTAGAGGTTGACAAATAAAATAGGTAAATATAGGATTTTATAACTCATTGTTTTGTAATATTTTATGAATGCCTAATTTTTGTAGTAGAATTATTATAATGATGTTTTCCTTTAATCTTAGCATTCCTTTATCTTGCTTAGAATTTTATAATTACAGATGGGGTAATGTAATTCCTAATATGTATCACTTTAACACAACAGATAATAGGATTTAAAGATAATGGATAGCGTTGTCGAACGATGGTAAGGTCCTCTCATAATGTTTCAAGACCAGAAGATTCCTCCAGATGTGTGAATGCTTTCATTGAATCATTACTGGCAGGATATCTGTCATATCCGGTTTAAAGTTCTTGCTTATAACGTCTCCCGTGCATAACGTCGAAGAGAACGCGAGGCAACGTTGCTAGATTTTTCTGCCCAACCAACTGAAACCGTCGACGGATCCCACCAGAAACCTATCATATTTCTGAACAAAACTCACTCGTTTTCAATATTTGTAATATAATAAGTCAAAGTGTTGGCATTTAAGCATCAGAAACTGCAAAACACGNGTTACGTGTGTTTAATAACGGGTTCGGAAAACTTTGAGAATGTTAACAACGGGTTCGGCCGAACCTGTGCGAACCCGCTGAATATCACCACTGCTTAAGGGTTATAATTAATTAAATTAAAAAGACAACACACAAGTAACTCTCGTATGTTGTCAGGCACGCTATACCCTTTATGGCAGTCATTTTGGTCGACTCATAGGCCATGTATATTTATTGGCACAAGCAAATACAAACTAAAAATGAGCCCTAAAAAAAGACCCCACACCTAACGAAGAATTAATTAAATAGATATTATAATTGTGCACTGACCTTGAAAGTAATGGCTGCGAATTTTTAAAGTGCGGAACGATACAAAAATCTTTCAATTCTTGTAACAAACGTAACGTCTAAATTTGCAAAATATCAAATAATGCACGCGTGCAGTGATATGCATTGCATGGTGGGGGAACGATCCAGGTCTCGTTATTCCTAATACCAGTAATCCAGAAAAACACAAAGTCCCAATGTTATCGAGCAATAATGATAGANATTGTTAAATATTATTAAATAATCATCTACGTATCTTTTTACCATTCTGATACCTTGTATATTTTGTATTTTTTCATCAATTTTTGTCATAGTTAATTCTGCCAGTTTTGGCCCCATCCTTGACCCCATACTAATACCATCTATTTGCCTATAATATTCATTATGTATTTCAAAGTAATTATTTCTATACGCAAATTTAATTAACTTTATTAATGCTGGTTTAACATTATTATCTATTAAACTTTGTTCTACCAATTCCCATTTTATATTAGGGTACATATTTTTAACATCTAAGCTCATAATAGTGTCAGTACTCTGTAATTTAATTTTATAAAAGGCATTAATCAATTCATCAGTATTTTTAATACTACTATTAGAATTATTAATATGATTTAATTGTTTTTTAATATAAGTTTCTAAATTATATAGAATTGAGTAGCGAAAATCTGCCAAAGGCCTGTATTGTTCTAATTGTTTATGCGTCTTTAGGCGAATATTTAATTTAGGAATTCTATTATTATTAAAGTTTAATATTTTATTTTTACTTTCTTCATTAGTATTATTATCAGAATATGTATTCTTTATTATTTTGATAAGTTCCCTTTTTATTTTTTCATATGGGTTATTATCTAATTTCTGATATATGTCTGTATTAATTTGTTTTTTTAACTTTTGTTCCAAATTTTGCTTTTCAATTATTATAAGTTGTTCTGTTTTATCTGCTTTAAAATTTATATTTTTCGTGCGGACTTACAGAGACCTCGTAATATTCATAAAAATTGAGAATATAAATTATTTATTTATTTTTAATTTCTTTTAAACTTTAAATTTAAATAAACAATGCAAAATGTATTATTATATTATATATCGTTATATTAAAGCATAGCTTTAACATGACGCTATATAAATTAGTTACGCGAAAAATTTAAAAATAATAACAATTGTATTAAGGATTTACAAATGGAGTTAATCGATTTGACCTGTGAACGGCTCATATGTTATTCACAATTTACATTGTGTTTATTAATGATAGAGAGAGATTAAAGTTGATCCAAAAAAAGTTAGGAACAGGTTAGAGAAGGGGATTAAAAAGTCAGTAGATTTAGTTCTTGGATTTCAAATACTGTATAGGCTGTTAGAGGAAAAAGAGGGGCTAGATGGCCAAGAGGTCAAGGTGGCAGTCTACCGCTCTGAGAGACCCGGGCTCGAATCCGGATGTGGTCGATAAATCCCCAGATAATTTTCGGGGGTGGTCCGTCCGGATATGTTCGAGCCCCGTCCCTCACTACCCGGCCGCCCTATTGTGGGCCTGACTCGAACTCATAATGGGCTTGCTAATGGAGGCCCTTTTAGTGCCCACAGGGCGAAAAGAGTTTACAAAAAACAAAGAGGAAAAAGAGGAAATTCCAACTATTTAGACAACATATTCAACATATTTACAGACACATAATAACTTAGAAGTAATTAATGGATAATGAGTTAGAGATTGACAAATAAAATAGGTAAATGTAAAATGGTAAGAGTTCAGAAACTTTTATTAGATATTGACAGTGATAGTGATTTGTGATGTTAGAGGCTAAAAGAAAGACATGTTAGTGATATATAAAACCTATATAAACATAGGACAGGTGTAGTTGGCCATCAATAAATCTTCATTCATATTCTACTTTTGATAGTGCAGAATATTATATAAATTACCAAACTATGTAGAGCCAATGTGAGTGTCATAAGAAATGTAATTTCTCACGTCAAAAATACAAAACTATTTCATCTCAAATACTATTTCTCACTATACTGAATCAAGTAAAATTGTATAGCACACTTATTTTAAAAAAAGATTGTCTTTATGTGGATTAAATTTCTATGACTATTTAAATGTATCGAAGGATAAGCTATGGTTTTCCTAATTATATTGTCATATACATGTAATAAAATAAAACAGGAAAATGGAAATTTATTTACTGTACTTATTTTACCATTACATATGCATTGAACAGATATTTTATACTCAGAAAATTGTGTACAAAACTTTCATTCACAATGTGTAGCAATATAACAGTTTTAAACAGATCTTTATTTAAAACCTGGATAAATTAA
Organism: Centruroides sculpturatus; assembly: GCF_000671375.1. NCBI lineage: Eukaryota > Metazoa > Arthropoda > Arachnida > Scorpiones > Buthidae > Centruroides > Centruroides sculpturatus. The sequence goes on along the minus strand of NW_019384657.1, from coordinate 495,245 downwards.
ATCGAAACTATAATTATTTTCGATTTATCCACATCTTCATCTGTTATTTCAAATTATTATCTTACTAATTTTTCATAAACCAAATATACTTTTTCTTTCTTTATACATGATATAAAATTAAAAAANCTATGGAACTAGAAGCTGAATTTCAGAAATGCATTTATCACAAACAAAGGTACTGAATCAGCTATCTTCACTTTATTAATGATAGTTCAACTTCATCTTTTAAAAAAACATGGAAAAGTTTATGCCTCCTTTGTTGACATTCAGAAATCATTCAATTCAATATATGTTCCATTATTGATATACAACTTGAAAGTCTGTGGAGCAGGTGACCATTTTACTTCTGTAATTCGAAAACTATATTCAAATTATAATATCAGGATAAAACAAGGTAACAGTATCTCTCAATCATTATCTTTGTCCAGTGGTGTTCTTCAGGGAGATGCTTTTTTCCCGTATTTATTCAATTTTTACCTCATTTTTCAGCCAAAACCCTCAAAAGAAGGTATAGATGGATGTAAGCAGGACAAGCAGGACAACTATATGTCACCAGTTCCTTTTTCAGAAATTTTTGTAATTTTAATTGTAGGTGTTTTGTGTTTTTTAAAAGGACTTTTTGTAATTTTCCGGCGACAAGCAGCCTACAAAGAAAGATCAGTTGTCGAGAATATGTTAGTCTTGGAACACAAAAAATAAATGGTGATCCTTTTTGGACAGTTTTGTCTTCAATTTTATTAAAAATATTTCTCCATCGAACGAACATTTACAGGATAAAGAACATTGTATTAATTTAAGCGTACAGAAACGTTGCTGTTGTTCCAGCAAAGATCTTATTTTCAGTTTACCGAGTGCCTAGTAGGTAATGTGCAGATTACCTAGATACTCTGCACATTGCCTAGGTAATTTGAGAAATAGAGCAATTTTAGCAACTTTAACGGATCACCCTAAGTTAATCTGCAGATTAGCTAGGTAATGTACACATTAACGGCTTTCGAGCTTTAGCGGTAACATATTCATAAATACGATTCATTGATTGAGTATCTTGATAGACTGATTCTGGATCTTAAAGATGTTGATGATATTTTGATTCTCGGTGATTCCAATGCTAGAATTGCTTCCGAATTAGATACACTATATATAGGTTCTAATAGAAATTTTTATAATACTAGAAAATCTAAAGATAAGATTTTTAACTATAGAGGAAAAGGATTTTTGAACTTGTCAAATCTTATGGTATGATTTTATTGAATGGTCGATTCGTTACTGATTTCCCTGCTAATTTTACATTTATTTCCTCTTTGGGTGCATCAGTTATTGATTTGATAGCTACAAATCCTGAATTAGTTGATAACTTGGTGGACTTTAGAGTTTTGAATAAATTTGATTCTGATCATCTTCCTATTTTTATTGAGTTCAGGTTTGATTCTCTTCCTTTCAGCAATGAATTGCCTACTGAAATATGTCGTTATGTGTGGAGATATTCATGTTTGGACAAGTATTTGTACAGTGTCGCTCAGCGATATGCAGAAATTAAAGGCGGATTTTTTCTGGATTCTTTCTCTTTTTATTCGTCTTTTGTTGACGAGATTCTTGAGTCTGTAATTCAAAGTAATATATATGTCAAATATCACTGCTCAAGAAAATTTGTAAAGTCTTGGTTTGATATTGATTGCCTACGATTGAAGAGAGAGAAGAATCGTGCTCTACGTTTATTTCGGCGATCAAGAACTAAACAATTTATTATTTACAGTATTCTAATTTGGAAAAAACTTTTAAATCTCTCTGTAAAGCCAAAAAAAAGCTATTTTGGAATAAGATTAATTTTCAATTATCACATATTAAAAACTCTACTGAATTTTGGAAAATTGTTAATAAATTTAGAAACGGCAAAGTTGCGTATAATAGCATTTCTATTTGTGATTGGTCGGTTTATTTGAAAACTTTTTTCTGGACCATCTTTAGCTGTACTATCTGTTTGTACTAATGATAACACGGATCCATTACTCGATGAAAATTTTTCATTTGATGAATTACAATTTGTAGTAAAATCTCTAAAAAATAACAAAGCCCCTGGATTAGATGCTGTAAAGGCTGAGATGATTAAATTCCTTCCGATTAATATTTTAAATGATTTGCTATCTTTATTTAATAATTTTAAAACTAATTACTCTTTTCCTATTACTTGGAAAAATGTTTGTTTAAAAATGATATATAAGAAGGGTAATCGGTTTGATCCTTTGAATTATCGTCCGATATCGTTAATTAGTGTAATTAGAAAAATTTTTTCTACGTTATTGGCTAATCGTTTGCGACTCTGGCTTGAGCGGTCTCATACTATTTCTATCGGTCAAGGTGCTTTTGTAGTGAATAGAGGTGTTGGCTATAATTTATTTATATTTCTTGGAATTTTGCAATTAATTTTGACTAAGAAGCGGAGGAAACTATACGTTGGATTTATTGATTTGTCAAAGGCGTTTGATGCAATAGACCATGATATTTTATAGTCGAAGCTTTCTCGGATAGATATATCATCATCATACAGATTCTTGAAATATGGAGAGATGCAAAAAAAATCTGTTTCCCCCCTATATGTATGAATGTTAGTGTGTAGCAGGCACAATTTTGTTCATCTACTTTGAAGCGTAATAATTCCTGTGCTTTTTATCAAAATTTTCTGAAATTTCGGAGGATGATTTGTATATTAGGTGCAATTAAATTTTGACGGTTAAAGGTCGAGAGGGTGAGGATATACAGTAATGGAAGTCGTGTCATGTCTCGAGTAGAGTCTGATTTAATGACAATTTTATCCGTTATTAGCATTTACAAATTTTTATAATACTCATCCATACCCTCAAAATTAAGATTATTGGCATTTTACAATAATTAAAAATATAAAAAGTTCTTTTTAATAAAATATCGTAACAAATGGGGCCATCAAATGCTTCCAAGGAAAGTTACGGCAGAGTCAGTAGTTACACTGGTCCTTGCACTGCCAATAGCTATAGTGGTATAATAAATATTTCTGCCACTTCGAGCGCTTCAATCGCTCCATGGCGTAAGTTTGGCTTGAGCGTAGGAAAAGTCAGCTGTAAACATTCAAATGCTTTTAATATATGAAATTTTCTCCTTTTTAACTCAGATATTGCTTTTGTCTTTTTTAAAGGGATAGTTATAAATACTATTTTAATTAGGTTTTGAACGTTATTTATTCGTAAATGACGTTAATATTTCTATTAACTGTCACTTTCCCTATTTTGGATTTTAAATATAGATAGGACTGTTTGTTTTTTGCTTCCAATTTATGTTCATTTTAAATATTTTTGGGCGTTTTCATTAAGGATAAGGAAAGACAATAAAAAAAAATTATAGTTAAGCCTGTACAATACATTATTAATATGGGATGCATTGAGAACGCTCTGAATCAGGAAGAAAAGAGGTTGATGAAAATTATATACATTAAATTATGGAAATATATAGAAATGTTAAACCATGTGTTAAGACAGGATAGATTTAAAATGTTACAAAACAGAAGATTTAGGATTTAGGGTGGATTTTGGAGTTTATCAAGGTTAAGCCCATATCTTTTATTTATTTATTTATTTATTTTAAATTAATGTTAGGTGAATTATTGTAGTTTGCATTGAGAAAGGAGCTATGATATATGAGCCGCTCACTTGCCAAATCGAGTAACTCCACAAAACAGAAAGCATAAAAATTGAATTAAATTTCTTATGACTGCTGTTAATATATGAATATTACAAGATCTCTGTAAGTCCGCACGAAAAATATAAATTTTAAGTTTAGCGGTAGACCAACACACAGCTTTTAGCTAATGACTTCTCTTTATTTAATTACTGTAGATGCATTTCGGTCCTATTAAAGGACCCTCGTCAGTACTATAAAATATAAACATTTTTAATAAACCCTTTTACGAGTAAAAATATCAATATAACAATTAACACTTTAGTTTTACATTACCATTTAGAACACACAGCTTTGATTATACATTCCATTAACACTTTCATATCAAGTGTATTAAATATCTTTTTTGACTACCTATGGTTCTGTTTCTAAATTACTGCAATAAATATTATTCTAAATTAGATCTTTACCTATAAGTATACCTAATAAGACAAATTTTTAAATTATTTTTAAGAAATTTTAAAACCTATCTTCTAACAAAATTTTAAAAAGTGGAAGTTAAACAAACAATAACGTATAAAAATTAATTTTTAAGACACATACTGTTTGTATTATTCTATACGGTGATAGCCCATGAACTATACACATCCATTGCATACGATAAAACATACCGAAGACAACTGTTCAACGGTCCGTTATCGGAACAATTCTGAATAACACTTCCCCTATTGACTATTCTACCTCATGACGTCATCTTTTAATTTCTATTACTGGATACCATCGTTGATCTATTTGCATTCCACTGGAAACATTTATTAATTGATTGCTATTTTTATTATTATATTTCATTATTTCAACATGTTCTTTAAATTTTCTCTTATAAATATCCCTTTCATTATGCAATATTTGTACACTATTTTTATCCAATTTACAATTATTATTCTGAATTACATGATTATACCAAGGAGAATTACTATTTTTTAACCGAATAGCGGCTTCTTGTTCTTTAATACGTTTTTCTAATTTACGACCTGTTTCACCTATATAAACTTCTGNTTTTTATTCTGTTTAGTATTAAATTTATTTTTTTCCCATTTACTATACCATTTTTTAAAAATATAACTACGGTAATTATTAAAGGCAAATTTCTGATTAAGTTTATTAATTGCAATAGTCTGGTCGCTATTATTAGTAACTCTACTATATATTTTTCTTATTTCCATTAAATAGACGTTCTTTTTTATATCAATTGGAGTACTCGAATGATAATTCATAGTTTTTTCAATATTCGGAAATTTTTTATATGTTGTAAATAATTATTCTTCTTTTCCTTTAATTATTGTTATATCTAAGTAATTAATCCTTTTATTTTTTTCTAATTCCATTTCAAAAATTATATGATGATTTATTTTATTAACTATTTTTAAAATTTCATTTTCATTTATTATTTTATTGTTAAATATTATTAAATAATCATCTACGTATCTTTTTACCATTCTGATACCTTGTATATTTTGTATTTTTTCATCAATTTTTGTCATAGTTAATTCTGCCAGTTTTGGCCCCATCCTTGACCCCATACTAATACCATCTATTTGCCTATAATATTCATTATGTATTTCAAAGTAATTATTTCTATACGCAAATTTAATTAACTTTATTAATGCTGGTTTAACATTATTATCTATTAAACTTTGTTCTACCAATTCCCATTTTATATTAGGGTACATATTTTTAACATCTAAGCTCATAATAGTGTCAGTACTCTGTAATTTAATTTTATAAAAGGCATTAATCAATTCATCAGTATTTTTAATACTACTATTAGAATTATTAATATGATTTAATTGTTTTTTAATATAAGTTTCTAAATTATATAGAATTGAGTAGCGAAAATCTGCCAAAGGCCTGTATTGTTCTAATTGTTTATGCGTCTTTAGGCGAATATTTAATTTAGGAATTCTATTATTATTAAAGTTTAATATTTTATTTTTACTTTCTTCATTAGTATTATTATCAGAATATGTATTCTTTATTATTTTGATAAGTTCCCTTTTTATTTTTTCATATGGGTTATTATCTAATTTCTGATATATGTCTGTATTAATTTGTTTTTTTAACTTTTGTTCCAAATTTTGCTTTTCAATTATTATAAGTTGTTCTGTTTTATCTGCTTTAAAATTTATATTTTTCGTGCGGACTTACAGAGACCTCGTAATATTCATAAAAATTGAGAATATAAATTATTTATTTATTTTTAATTTCTTTTAAACTTTAAATTTAAATAAACAATGCAAAATGTATTATTATATTATATATCGTTATATTAAAGCATAGCTTTAACATGACGCTATATAAATTAGTTACGCGAAAAATTTAAAAATAATAACAATTGTATTAAGGATTTACAAATGGAGTTAATCGATTTGACCTGTGAACGGCTCATATGTTATTCACAATTTACATTGTGTTTATTAATGATAGAGAGAGATTAAAGTTGATCCAAAAAAAGTTAGGAACAGGTTAGAGAAGGGGATTAAAAAGTCAGTAGATTTAGTTCTTGGATTTCAAATACTGTATAGGCTGTTAGAGGAAAAAGAGGGGCTAGATGGCCAAGAGGTCAAGGTGGCAGTCTACCGCTCTGAGAGACCCGGGCTCGAATCCGGATGTGGTCGATAAATCCCCAGATAATTTTCGGGGGTGGTCCGTCCGGATATGTTCGAGCCCCGTCCCTCACTACCCGGCCGCCCTATTGTGGGCCTGACTCGAACTCATAATGGGCTTGCTAATGGAGGCCCTTTTAGTGCCCACAGGGCGAAAAGAGTTTACAAAAAACAAAGAGGAAAAAGAGGAAATTCCAACTATTTAGACAACATATTCAACATATTTACAGACACATAATAACTTAGAAGTAATTAATGGATAATGAGTTAGAGATTGACAAATAAAATAGGTAAATGTAAAATGGTAAGAGTTCAGAAACTTTTATTAGATATTGACAGTGATAGTGATTTGTGATGTTAGAGGCTAAAAGAAAGACATGTTAGTGATATATAAAACCTATATAAACATAGGACAGGTGTAGTTGGCCATCAATAAATCTTCATTCATATTCTACTTTTGATAGTGCAGAATATTATATAAATTACCAAACTATGTAGAGCCAATGTGAGTGTCATAAGAAATGTAATTTCTCATGTCAAAAATACAAAACTATTTCATCTCAAATACTATTTCTCACTATACTGAATCAAGTAAAATTGTATAGCACACTTTATGTAGTGTTAGAGTTAATAAATTATTTTAAAAAAATAGATTGTCTTTATGTGGATTAAATTTCTATGACTATTTAAATGTATCGGAAGATAAGCTATGGTTTTCCTAATTATATTGTCATATACATGTAATAAAATAAAACAGGAAAATGGAAATTTATTTACTTATTTTACCATTACATATGCATTGAACAGATATTTTATACTCAGAAAATTGTGTACAAAACTTTCATTCACAATGTGTAGCAATATAACAGTTTTAAACAGATCTTTATTTAAAACCTGGATAAATTAAATCGAAAATATAATTACTTTCGATTTATCCACATCTTCATCTGTTATTTCAAATTATTATCTTACTAATTTTTCATAAACCAAATATACTTTTTCTTTCTTTATACATGATATAAAATTAAAAAATGTAATTACGAATAAAGCTTAGTTCACACTGAGCGAATAGCGAAAGCGAATGAGAAAAGCGAAAAGTGATAATTAATTTTAAGCAGCAAGCGAGAGAAAACGTCATCTGGAAAAAAAATGGCCGCTTCCGATATTCCGTCGTTAACCACGTTTTGTTTATTTATTGAGAAAGAAAGATACGTCAAAAAGAAAACGATGCTGGGTGAGAGTAATACAGTATTAAAAATCCGTAATTACAACATTTACTCTATTGCGTGAGAAAGTTTCTGTAGACATCTTGTAAACAAGAACAACGTGACAACTAACGGGAATACGATTGGTCGCGAAAATTTTCGCTAGCGAAAAAGCTCGACAGTTCCGAAGTTCGAAGCGATTCGCGAAATGGTAAAATTTGCCGGAAATGACGTCGTGTCTGACGTGTTGTTCGCTATGTTTTTCGCTTTCGCCACCGAATCGCGCTTAGTGTGAACTAAGCTTAAGATTTTTTTGACAAAACAGTAGAAAAAAGTTACAAAAATGCTTGAAAACTGTAAAACTACCTACTAACCAAATAGATAAACAAACTTCTTGCCTAAGAGCGACTCTAACGCCAGCTATCGGCAACCTGACACACTAACTGTACTTCAGAGTATCTTTTTTTTTCTGTTTTTCTTCTCTAATATGGAGATTCTGGCTTACTTCAGATTATAGCGCAAGGACAAAATATATATCGATTCAGGTACAATCTTTCTTTCTTTCTTTCTATCTTATTAATATGGAGACTCTAGCCTTTCAGGTACAATTAACGCCTCAAGATATATAAAATGTTTCTAGCGACATCTGATGTTGTTATTCAGTTTTAATTTAAAAAGTTTTCTCAAAATAAAAACGAATATTAGAATGTATTTAAATAAATGTTTGTTAGAGGTTACTTTGAAATAATAAGCAATAAGTTTATAGAATTTAAATGTTCAATTTTTTCTTTTTTTTATATTTTATGTCTGTTAACCAATCAGCTCGTTCTTCTACGAGTAGAGTATGTCCTGAATTTGAGAGAGAAGGTAAATGAATAAACTGTCTGATGTTTTATTGAATGGCTTTGTTAAACAGAAGTGTTATCATTTAATGCTTATTTTATATTGGTTATAATATAATAATCAAGCTATAGAAATATAAGGAAAACGTGATTAAGGGTAAACAACATAGGAGGTCTTTGTTCCTATGAGGGCTGATATTTGGTCGCCATTTTCTAATGTTATGTAGTTATTGATTTTTGAACGAGTTTCTTTGTTTCAAATTTTAAACTCGCATTTATGAATGATGTTATTGTTTAATGAATATTTTAAGATAAAAAGTTTTAAATGATTAAAAATGATGTTTTTTGTTAGAATTAAATTAATTATTTCACTAACAATGTAGATAAGATTGTAGAACTGAGAAAATAATAATAAATAATAAACAAAAATTCAATATATTGTAAAATATTGGATTTTTGCTTATGCTAGAGCTGTTTAAAAGAAGACCAAACTTTTTGAATACTCAAAAACCTGCACTTGTAGTGAAATACAGAAAATTTGCAATACTGAGTTACTTCTCGCATTAGACTGGATTTACACTAGCACTGGCAGTGCTGGTGTGAATCCGGCCTAATGCGGGGAGTGACTTAGTATTTGATGGTGCAAAAAACCGGTTTTGGATATACTACTGGCACAATAAATCAAATATTCATTCACACTTAGGTGACTGCTGTCATGCATTCCATATTGCTATTAGGACATGTTTTACTGAAGAACTTTGTCAATCTGAATAGAGATAAACAAAGAATGACATATCGAGACGTAGCATGTTTTTGGAATGTGTAGTGACATTGGTTGAGTGATGAATATATGTTATGATGAGATGAACTTTGCCAAATTGACTACAGGTGGAGTTGGCCAGGCAATCGGCAAATGTCATGCTCGACTAAATGGAATCCGTAAATGATAAAACAATGAAGTTGCTATGAAACTCTCGGACATAAAATACTGGAACAATATACTAAATAAACAATTTGACAGTTTATTTGGTCATTTTATTGCTGGAATTAGCGTTTAGGTGTCAAATTGTTTGTTTATGAAACTCTTATTGGAGGCTCAATTCAAGCTCTGAATGAGATGTTTGGGACCTTATTGGAGCTTTAGAGCATACCTATAGGAGCAAATAAGTCAAAGAAACTATACTTCTACAAGCAATCTTTTGTGAGATACAGCCCCCCAAAATTGGGCTCATGAGATTGCTCCGCTATGACTATTGCATTTAACTAACTAGCCTAAGTGACTATGCTGACTCTGAGCAACTCATTTGACTGTTTGTGGAGTACTTGATGTTATATAGTTTTAGGGGGTGTGGGGGTTTTTCCATCTGGACACTGATATGCAAGTGTTAGCACCATAACACATGACTACATATGGAATGTCAGTTAAGGCAGGCAATAGCAAGCCTTGACAACACTGAGCCTGGAGAATAGGCGATATACTGATATGTGTTAAAAACTGACCTTTGGAGGCGACATCTTGGAGGGTTGCATGTACAGGTATGGTTCCTTTGACTTTTCTGCTCATACAGGGGGGTTGAAAAACCCCTCGTTCAGAGCTTGAATCTTATCCATTGTATCATCAAAATGCACTAGCAATGCTAGTATGAATCCAGCCTTAGTCATTGATCCATGACCATTTGAATGAATATGTGCATGTAGTATCTGTTGGAAAATGAAAGATCTTGAAAAGCATGATCAGACTTTCAACAAAGTTCTACCTAAAAGTTTTGAGATTCTGTGCATTGGAAGAGGCCTGAATTGTGGAAAAACCATACCTGGTTATTGCACAATGACAACATACTGACTCATGCATCATTCCTGATCTACAGTTATCTGGCAAGATGCAAGACATTCAATGTGCTCTGCCCACATGATTACCTCCAGACATGGGCCAAGCAGATTTTCCTATTTCTCAACTTGAAAACAACCTTGAAGGAATGTTGTTTCAAACCACAAAGAAGATAAAAGAAAATGTGAAAGAAACTTTCCTACCAATTGTGGAAGAATTATTTGGAGTGGTACAGTATATTTCCACTACTTTCAAGGGGACAAGATCTAATAAACTACATAAGTAAAAGGGTTTTTATAGCAAAAGTTTGGTGTTTTTTGAACAACCCTTGTAACTATTTTAGAAAATGGTATTTATATGGTTTTATTAAATTTTCTGTAAAGTTTTTACATTTTATATTATTCCTTTGCTCTTAGAAATAAAAAAAAATTCAAATTAGTCATCCACAGGTTAAGAGAGATGATATTTTATAAAGACTGTAATACTGACTGTAGTATTAAGTACTTACTATATATTCTAGTCCTAAATTTGAGTAAAAAAATAAATTTATATAAAAATAATCTTTCAGTTTATTTTCCTAATTTACATGTAATTTGAAGTTTTTTTTTTTTTTTTTCTCAGCTACCACTCTAAACACCTGAGATACTGTTGGGCAAGAAAATCCTAAAAGAGTTGTGGTTTCAGAGATGCTGGCACCAGCTCTTCTTGCACCAACAATCATCTCTGGTTCAAAGTCACTTAAATCTTTCATCTTACCCATTTTGACATTAGTGAGGTTGAGGCCAAAGTTTTAAACACAAAAACGTGTATGTCGGACGTTCAGCGCCGCTTTCCTGTAAGCCTAGAAGTTTGACAATGGTGTTTGGATAGTCAGTGGAATCATGCTCGACATTCCAAACACTTTTGTCTAACTTCTAGGCTTACAGGAAAGTGGCGCTGAACGTCCAACATACACGTTTTCGCGTTTAAAACTTCAGCCTCAACCTCACTATTAACTTCTGTGATAACTATATCATCTAAAGCTGAGTATTCCTTATATAAGCAGCTCTGTCTTGTTATGTCACTCTATGTCACTGTCGGACTGGTTTACTTTCAAATAACGGCTATCTCTAATTTTTTGGCCAGTTGGTGTATATGATTAAATGTTCTGTTTTTTAAAGAAGAAAGAAGCAGAAAAATTTTTTCATGTTTTGCTTTTTTGAAATTTTCTCAAAAACATTAATAGCTCTTAATCATTTTTCAGTCAAAAGATTTTTGTTTAAAAATAATGAACTTAATGTAATTTGATTTGTTATTTATCACTGTATTTTGAGATTCATATAAAAATTATTTTACAATAATAAATTGTCATGAGAATAAATGAAGTTCATAATTTTGGTTATTAAATATATTTGAAAAGGAATAAGGAATATGTTTTTGTTTCCATTATTTCTTCATAAATTTTTAAAGCTAGTTTTTAAATATTCTAGTTTTTGGTTTTGTTTATTTGAGTTAGAATTTCAAAGGAATTTGTAATGTTAATGTTTTTGCTGTCAGTATGCTAAAGGAGGTTTAGATTGTTGAATAATATCGTGTTTTGATATTGATTTCTAAACATACTGTATTTTATAAATAAAAATGATTTACTAAATGAAAATACTTTTAAATTTTTAACTAGGTTAAGGAAAATTGAGATTTTGGTCATTAAGACTTTTATTAGTTACATCTTTGAAGTTTTGATAGTTTAAATGGCTTTACAAGCAAATTATAGACAAGCTACAAGTGGCAGTCCATCAACTCCTCAGAGCACTCCTCGTAAGTTTTATTTTTTTTTATAATAACAGAAAAAGTTGAATAACTTCATTTATCATGGCTTGAAGAGAAATGAAAAAAAAAAAAAAAAACTAATTTCTTTGGAAATAGGTATTCATCTATTTGATTCCAAAATTTCATTGTCCTTAGAGTTAAATCTTTAAGTTATTTTACATTTGTTATGTTTCCTATGATTTGGGCATTATTCCTTTTTTTAACACAATTGATATTGTATTTTTCTTTGTCTGATTTCCTTTGTTTTTTGTCATTTTAGATAAATTTTTAATTAAATTTTAATATTGTTGTTCAAGTATTTTGTTTTTCCATGAATTTCTAATGAAAACAAGAATTTTATCCAAACATATTTTTCATTGTTAATATTCTCTGAAGGATATTAAAATTTTTGCAAACTATTTCTGTATGGTTTTAGTTTGCAGTTTGAATTTATAATAATATTTTGTAATTACTTTTAAAGGAACTAAAGAAAACCTTAATCTAAAGTTAGCTTTTTTTTTTTTAGGGATTAAGCTGCTACTAATCAAATTACCAAAAATCAATAATGATTTAAATTTGAGGAATTTTTCAGATTATTTCATTAAAAGATGATCACCTGTTTCTCAAGAATTATGCATTCTTGTATTCTAAGGTTTATGATAAGTGTCAGTACTTCCTGACACTGCCTATTTGGATTCTATTATAGATACCAATGTAAATATGCATTTTATATTTAGGAGACCAATTCCATTATCAGCAAGGCTTAAATTTTGATTAAGCCTTGCTGATAATGGAATTAGATTAATGGAGATGTGACTTATGTCAAGTATCACCATAACCAATAGAACAGAATTATAAAAGTTACTGATCTCCATGGCATTGACCCTATCTTAAATAAGAAAAAAGAAACATAAATTCAATGATGAACAAACTGAGAATTGTCCCAAATAATAGACTGATTAGTTTCTTCACAAACATTTTTTCTCCTCACTCACGTTATAGAATCTGATGCAAAAAATTAACATTTGACTCCAATGCCTATAGGCATGGCCCTAAACAATATTAAAAAGTTGTTAAATTCCAACATAGGTGTTTTATATTCACACCTGTGGTTTTAATATGTATATTTACCCTAATAATATTTTATTTTTATCTTGTTTTAAAAAAATGTACAGTTGAAGCTGTCCATCTCAAATCTTGTGAAACAAGAAAATAAAATTGAAGATAGACAGGTTCTGAGATACAGAGGTTACTACACAGTAAACAGTAATAGGTTTGATTGGAGATACAGTAGTTTAGTAATGCAATAGCAAGTAGAGTACATACCTGTATTAAGTATAAATAAAACATTTTTGATATACCTTAACAGAAATAGTTTGTCTGATGCCCAACTTTTTTCAATCAATAAGATGCAAGCCAAACTTGTAGCCAATCAGAGAAAAATAGTGTTAATTGCAACTAAATACCATCTTGCAAGAGATGTTTCTTAACTAAAATTTATACTATCAAAATCTAGTTGCTGAGCTTTCAATTTGTAATTGATGCTTCAGTTTATAATTTGAGATAGAGGTTTTGGGAGAAAATTATTTGAGATAAACATGGAAAATTATTGAATTTAGGCAAAAAATGCAGAGGAAAAAATAAATTTTGAGATAAACATGTTTGAGATAAGTTCAAGTTCAACTGTATATTGCTAATTTTAGCGTGTCTGTTTACTTAAACCTCTATTTTTTTAACATATTTTAAATCAAAAACAATTCAAAAAAGCTGTTCTAGAATTCTTAATCCAGTCTACAATGGTAGAATCTAATGATGAGAGATAGTATCCTGAAAAATATTTAATTCTCGAATAAAAAAAAATTCTTGATTCAATTGTAGAATATCAATTCTGATTTTAAAACTTGTTTTTAATTGGATATTTTTTCATTGCTTTTTAAAGGGAAGTTTTTAATTTTTGATGGCCAAGTAGCCTACAGAGAAAGGTCAGTTGACAAAATATTGTATTCTGGAACATTGAAAGTGAATAAATGGTGATTTCTTTTTCAATATATGAAAAAGAAATCACCATTTATTCACTTTCAACTTCTTCAATTAGACGTCTTAGATCATCTTCAATTTCAGTTTAGAAAAAAAAATCTGTTGAATTTCATGTTTTAGCATTACTGTACTTCAGATAGTAGCTTTCTCTTATGCTTCCAGGTTATACTCTTATTTTTCCTAGTTTCTTGAAGTGTACTTAGTAATTTTTTTCTATATAAATTCATATTACTTAAAACTATTTTCAAATATATTTTTTTAATAGTTACATCAAAATCATACCTTTCATACTTTTCCAGCTTTGTTTATTTGAAATAAACCCAAGGTGGAAAAGTATGAAAGATATGGTTTTGATGTTAGTTGTTCTTGTGTTTGTATTTTGAATTTAATACTTACTGTTAAATGATTAATTTTTTGTAAATATTTAATAAAAATGACTGTTATTACCAAACAATCTGCCTGATTACAGTTGACCCCCCCCTATAACATGGTAGGTACGTTCTGTGTTATGTGATTTTCGTGTTGTATGAGTCACTTAATACATGAGCCAATCACAGTCTGACACGTGTGCAGTTTAGAGACTACGACTGTTTGAAAGGTTTTCTTCCATAAAATTAATCGATTCTAGACTAATTTGACTCAACATTTCCAAAATATGTATAATTTTTTGGGAATAATCCATATAAACTTTGCTATAGGCAAGAAATTGTAGGATTACTTACCTAGTGTGTACTGTTCGATGACGTCATTGCTTAAGCTTGTTTTTGTCGCGGAGTGCCGCTCCATGATGAAAACAAGCTTAAGTAATGGCGAATATTTTCTGATAAGTTATTTTTCTGTGAAAAATTCACTGAACTTTGGAGACATCATTAATAGAAATAATTTTTATGTCCGTTGAATAAGAAATGTTTTTTTCACAAGAAATGTATAAAAATTTATCAATACATATTTTCTACCTTTTCTTTTATGAACTTATCATTTTGGCAAATGAGTGGCTCACATACAGTTTACTTGTGCATAAACATACACTTACACAGATACTTAACAAAGATGTAAAATAAATATTTAATATGTAAGAGTTAAAATATATTTTATTTCTCTTCAAAACAAACAAATATTGAAATTAAAGCAAAATGAATAACAAAACATTTTTAAATAAAAGAAGCAGTTACACTTTTTTTTTTTCTTTTTACATTTATTCACTGTCGGAGCTATCCATAGTTAGGACCCAACGACATCCTCTATTAAATATTGGTTGTGCTATTTCATAGCTTAAAGATCCAGAGGAAATTCTAGCCCTTATTTTGTTTTCATTTTTTTTTTTTTTATTGATCGAATTGTTGCCTCGTTTAATTTTAAATCTTTAGCAATGACTATTACTTTCTCACCAGATTTTAACCAATCCAAAATTTTAACTTTTTCTTCAAGGGATATACATTTTCTGCTCTTTGTGCAATATGCAGTGGGTCAGGGGTTAATCTCGTACTGACCACTTAATCTGCACAGGCTGGTAAAGCCCGATCTCGGAGTCGTAGGATGGCTAGGAGGGCAAATCGAGTGGGGAGTGCGTCGGTAAGTCGACAGGTTTCCTCGGATAGACAGGAGACAGGTTTAACAATTAACAAAATAAAGGTTTATTATATAACTAAAGTAATTTACAGGAGATACAAGTTACTGATTATAGCTTAGATGCAGATAACATAAATTTATCTATAAGGGAGCTGTAACTATTCACTGTGCCGCGTGAGAGTTTACAAAGAGAGTTATATTGGCGGTCAGTTATACCTTATGTCGGAGGACAGTATGCGACGATCCTTCTGAACTATGGAAGCTGGCTGTCTGTCATAGGCTTATGTCTTCTACCGGCTTCTCCTCGGACAGGATCGGGACGGGAGACACTGTATTCAGACCTTCCTGAGGATCGCGCGGAGGGACGATCGCACTGAGGGGACGATCCCCTGAACTTCCCGTGACGATCGTTTTTATACTATCGTCGTTGGCACTGAGCCAACAGGTCGTTCACTCGTTATGCTGACTAATTAGCATGTGCGCGTTGACTAATTGACAAACGGACGATGTGTAAGATGACATCCGATCTATTTCCGTTATATTTTTTTCCATCCTCTAATGAAAAAATATGTTAACCCTAAAAATTTTCGAACTCAAACCCCTCGGGCTCACATATACATTTTCTGCTCTTAGAATTCTTCTCCATGGCAGAGGTCATGATGACTAAAGACAAAATTTTAAATAACGTAAAAATTATAAAATTACAGTACTGTATTAAACTTTTGTTTAATTTATTAATTTTATTGATATTTAATATTAATTTATTAATTAATTTGTTAATTTTGTTCAGTTTAAGTATCTAATTTATATACTATACAGATGATAGTAAACTCAACTTACCTGCCTAAACTCTCTGTAGCGTGGCTGCCCATCCACTATTGGTCCAAATTCGACCAATCCTGTCACGACACGAGTAGGCGATGACATTTTACCAAATTATAGGAGGTTTTTTTTAGCATGTTTGTACAAATACTGTTGCAATTTTTTTTGCCGTGATATAGGAATCTGAACTATAGGAACCTGTGTTATAGGGGGGTCTACTGTATATCAAGCTGTATTAGGTCTAATATGTAATTGTATACAAAGCAAGTGGTAAGCATGAGTTATAGGTTCAAGTCCTACTCGGGGCTGATTCTTTTCTTCCAGAATATTCTAAATTAAAAATTAATTTATTAATGAAACCAAACAATTACCAGATTTAGTGTCTGTTTAGTTAAACTTCTCCATTTTTCATTCTTATATTTTACCAAATTTAAATCAGACTACTTTACCACTACTATTAAAAATTAAATACTGAGTAATTTGGTACTAGAGGTAGATGTTGGGTGCTATCTCTTATTAAATTTAATAATTATAATTAAATTAATATTTATTAAATAACTAGCAGACTCGGCCATGCGTTACCGTAGCACCATCTATTATAAATGTATAACACTTCCCCTGCAGGTGGAATATCGAAAATCCTTTGTAGTGTACATTCTCTTGATATACCTTATTAAAACACAAAAAAACCTCATCTGAAATAGTATAATTGAAGCCAAGTTCTTCATGGTAAGCCTTAGTCCTGTCCCTCTCCCTGCGGGGTGAATTTTGACATCTAATTTATATAAAAATGTACGAATTTGAATGCAATGTTGTGTCAAAATTTCAAAGCAATCAATGAAAAACTTTCGAAGATTTGAGATTTTGAACGAACGAACTTTCAAACTTTTTAACTAAATATTTCATACTTTTCTAGGTGAAAAATATTTGTTTAAGAAAAACTAAGACACACTAGTAGTAAGTTAAAATTGTATGTGGCACCATCTGTTATGAGATTGCATAAAAAAACTGTTTTTATTATTAACTCGCGGGGGAAAGAAATTTTAACATATATATTATATAAAAACACGCCCATATTCGAATGGAACGTTGTGTGAAAATTTCAAAGCAATCAGTGAAGAACTTTCGGAGATTAGCTATTAGGAACAAAAGGTCATTACATTTTTATTTATATAGATTTAGAATATTCTGAAAGAAGAGTCTGCCTGGAGTGGGATGTGAACCCATAACAGTAAAGTATAGTTGTTGGAAAGTAGCCTAGTTTAACTCTGGCAATCAGTTTGTTTCATTATAAAATATCAACTTTGATATGTTTATATATAAAAATTTAATTTACTTGTAATTATTAAATTCAGGTGATGGTGTCTTAACCACTTACCTCTAGTCAAATTGCTTTGTTCTGACCACTCAGCTTTATAACCTTAATCAACCAATTTTCCTTTGTCGTTAAAGTTGTGTTATTCCAATAACAAGAATAAGGAATAAATTCGGTAGCATGAACTTCTCTGTCTACAGAGAACTTCATGCTATTATGCTGCCATTATTAATTACCCTTAATAAAGCTCAGTATAATTTGCCAGATTGTTTGATAATACTAGTGTGTTTCTGGTTGACGTATATGTTATATAAAAATGGCTGAAACAAACTGCTCTATTACACAATATTAACCATTACAGTGATCATTAAAATTAAATATGTACACACACAAGAAAACCTTTTAAATATGTAGCCATATTTATTACATTCTAACGTTTTCGATCATATTCAATGACCTTTTTCAAGAATAAATGAAAAAAGAAAAATCGAACTCCTAATTGAAAGCTAACTCTAAAATTTGAGTTAACAATACAAGCGTTTTGGAACGTTTTTAATTAAAAGGATATTTTACAGGAACGAAGAGCGCAATCTCTACATAAAGGCTGTCATTATGTAACCACAGTGGCTGTTAGAACGTTAAAAAGTATGACGTTCAAGATATAAGATAACATAAAATAAAAATACCAACATACATAACATGCCAAACATAAACAATGTGACGCACAAATACATTAGTTTAAGAGTCCTTAAGTAAGTTGCTGCTTTGCCATTGTTCTTGCCGCTTATAATATACTTGCTTGCCAGGCTGCTGATAATTTGCTTGCATCTCGGAAGTTGATAGCTAATCCTTTTTGGCTGGTTTTGCAGATATGCCAGGCTTCAGCATACTGGAGGTGCTTTTTGTCTCGAACTATTTGTATCAATCTAGCTCGGTCCAATCAGCTTTGACCTCTTGAAGGTCAGCTAAGACGTAAGTCGCCAGCGCTGTGCATGGCTGTCCGCTTCTTATGTTTCTCTGATATTCTGACAGCTTTTCTTTGAGGGATCTTCCGGTAGCTCTGATGTAGAACATCATATTCTGCCTCCGCATGTCTGTAACAGGGATACTGTAGACCCCTGGAAGCGCTTGTCCACGTCATCTTTGTCTGCCCTTAGCAATTGATAAATAGTAGGATTCCTTTTGTAAATTATTCTTTTCTTTGTAGCGGCTCCTATTTGCCTATAGATGTTGCTCAGCGAGGCCTTATACTTCATCATTGTAAACTCTTCTGTATTTTGTAAATTTTGCACTTTGCCACGTGTATTAATTTGACTAGTAATAGCTTTGATATTAACCCCATCCCTCTTGGCTAGTTTATTGATGTAACACAGCTCTTCACTTCTGTCTTGGGTACTGCTGCAGTATGAGTAAGCTCGTGCGATGAGTGCCTGGAATGCGGCTAGTTTATATGTTGACGGGTCGTGTGAATTCCATGGGATAAATATCGGATTGTACGTAGGCTTTCTATAGACTTTAGTGCGAAAATCCCCTTTGCTATCAAGTTGTATAAATAAATCCAGAAAGTGTATGAGCGTATCACTTTCTTGCTCAATTTCAATCTCGAGTTTTATTTTTTCACACCAGTTATTGGTTTTGTGTATGTTATTAACTTTATCCCACTGTGGTGGAAAAGTTTGACTCATCCCATTTTTAAGTACTGGATGACATTATTTTATTGGTTGATAATTTGATCTGTTAATAAATTCAAATAAAAATTTAGTTGAAATCCATTAACTCATTACTGAGATATTATCAGTTTAATATGCTTAGAAGGAATTTTGAAGTTCTTAAAATTTTGCTGTAATTAAATTTTCAAGAAAGCAGGAAAAATGCCTATCAGAGCACCTTCATGCTGTTTATGGGGACTTTTCATTATATTCTACTGTAGAATAATTGGCAAATCAATTCTGATTATGAAGAGAGTCCATTGAAGGTAAACCATGCCAAGGAAGGATCTACTAAAGGAAACATCAATATTGTGAAGAAAGAACTTTTTGAAAGACAGCTAAAGACAAAGGAATTAGCAGCAAGATGTGCTGTGTGAAAAATCACAATGCTTAGGATTGTATTGGAACATCTTGATATGAAGGTCATTGCAAGTGCTGAAACTTCCTTCTTTAGTTCAAAAGGAATAGTGAGATGTTAATTTTTATGCCTTTGTGAAGACTGGGAGAAAGAAGTTATTGAATCATTTGCTCCTGAGGATGAAACTATAGTTCTTTATCATGATACATTCTAAGAAAGGGAATCAATAGAATGATTTCATCCTGATTTTTCAAGGCTCAAGAAAGCAAATGTGACACAATCTCAAAAGAAAATCATAGTAATGATTTTTTGGGAATCTAAGTGGATCATTCTGACAAAGAAATAAGTACCTCCTTCACTAAAGAATATTGTGCTTGTTTAATGCGTCAATTGTGGAATGCTATTAAAAAGGTTGCGAGTTGTGTTGCTATTACACAACATGAATCAATGCACATATCAGTTCTTGTAAAGGTTTTTATTCAAAAATGTTACTTCAAGGAATTAAATTATCTACATTATCACCTTGGTCTAGATCCAAATGATTATTTGTTCTCAAAATTGAAATCGGATTTGCAGGGAAAAAATTCAAGACTAATGAAGTGCAGTCTGTAGTGATGGTACATTTTGAACAGAAGGATTTGGACTATTTTGCAAATGTAAAGAACTGTTAATAAAACTCTTAAGAAATGTATCAACATACAAGGAGACTACATTAAAAAATATTTTTTAAATTTATTTTTTTCTGTAAATTATGGTCAGGCCAGAAACTTTTGGACCTTACTATGTATAAAGTTTCATATTACAAGAATTATCAAAAGCAATAAAGGGTGATATTTTAAAATTATACAAATAAAATTCATTTCTAGCAAAACAAGAACGGTACAGTTTTGATAATTCAAAGTGGATGGGCCGAGACTACCTTGAATTACAGAAAAATCAAAATATTCAGAATAATAGAAAAAATCAGAAGAGATGAAAGAAAGAACAATACATATGTAAATTCAAAAACTATGCACTAACAACAAACTGCATGTACTTTAATGAATAAAGAAACTTGCCAAAGCTATCTGTAGGTTAGGAAGATAGTGTTTTTCCTGATTGGCCTGAGGTTAAAGCAAGTTTTTATATTTTTATTTTTATGTATATACTGAACATAAAAATATAAACATCTAAACCCAATAGTTATATATTAAAGCCAAATAGTTGCCAAATTATATTGAGCTATATTACTATTATTATTGTTAATTAAATGCTAAGTAATTTGGCACTGGAGGCAGGTGTTAGGTGCTATCTCTTGTTAAATTTAACAATTATAATTAAAGTAATAGTTTAATAATTAATTTAGAAGGTTCTGGAAGTGAGTATCAGACAAAGGTCAAGGTAACATAATTGGCAAAGCAATCTCATGGTAAGCCCAAAGCTTCAGATCAATTCTTTTCTTCCAGAACCTTCTAAATTATTAAAATATGTCTATGCTCTATGGTTATATTGTGGACATACCTAAATATTTATATATGTTTTTATAATTTATTTTGTATACCGTGTTTCCCCGAAAATAAGACATCCACAGAAAATAAGACCTAGCACAGATTTTGCTGAATTGCGAAATATAAGAAGCTCGTGCGATGAGCGCCTGGAATGCGGCTAGTTTATATGTTGACGGGTCGTGTGAATTCCATGGGATAAATATCGGATTGTACGTAGGCTTTCTATAGACTTTAGTGCGAAAATCCCCTTTGCTATCAAGTTGTATAAATAAATCCAGAAAGTGTATGAGCGTATCACTTTCTTGCTCAATTTCAATCTCGAGTTTGAATTTTTCACACCAGTTATTGGTTTTGNGCACTAATTGGTCATCGAGTCAGATGTTGACGCTATAAAAAGGTGACAGTTCGACACGCCGGATATACATCACTCTCGTCTAAGTTCAACTTGAGAATTTGTTTGTTCAATAATAAATGTGAATTCTTCTTCCTGGAAAAAATAAGACATTCCCTGAAAATAAGACCTAGCGCATTTTTCAGAGCAAAAATTAATATAAGACACTGTCTTATTTTCGGGGAAACACGGAGTTCAAAATAATGTTCTTTATTTAGTTCACCTGCAGGTGAACTAAATAAAGAACATTATTTTGAACTATAAGACTAGATATCTGCATCCATAATTTTCCAGTATAATAAGTCCTGTTAATATATAGAAAGTACTAGTATACAAAATAAATTATAAATAGTTAAAAAGGACAAAAAAGCATAATAATTCATTTATATATGTTGTTATACTTCTAATTGATTTTCCATTGAATTTAATATGAGAATGTTTTGATGAAATTTTATGATATTCTGTAATTTTCTTGATTGAAAATACATCAAGAATATTAATGAAATGTATTATAAGATTATTTTATTAATATACTGTGATCATTTGAATTTAGTATATTTAAATGTAAGAACATACTTTAAAAATTTAAAAATATTTTTATAATTTCAGAGAGACCAAGAACACAAACTGCTGCAATGTCATCATCATCACAACCACAAGTAAGAAACTTAATATGTTACATTATTTATTTATTTACATTTAATTGGAAACGTCAGAGACGATTGTATTCCACCCTAATAACAAAAAAAAATATCTCCAATAAAATGATTACAAAATATAAAAGATATAACAGACATAAAAAAAAATTGTTATTCTAAAGTGATTTGTTAAAAAAAATTTTCATTATTAAAAATTGTCTCAATTCCTGCTTTGATGGAATACGATAAACAGGTATTTTATTAAAATGGGAATTAATGTGATTGTTGTTTATCAATAACTGAGGGTTAATATTGGTTTAAAACTTTCATTTTAAAAGTGATATGAAATGAAATGTACTTTTATTATTCATTTATTTACCACGTGAATATTGTAAAGATTTGTGTTGAAGGTCAGGTACCCATTTTTGAATCTCTAGTACTTGAGTATAGGTATACATCTATTATATAGGTGATTCAGTATCTGTTCCTGTGGGGGCCCAGCTAAAAATTACACATATATGAAATATCATTGACTAACAAAATCATTTCTTAAATGATTTAAATTGTTGGAAAGGTTTATCTAATGTATTACTTGTATTCATTTTGCAAACTCAAATTTTTAGTTAGTTAAGATAGTTACTTAGAAAATAGATTTTTTGAAATTATTGAATTATTAAAATTTAAAATAAAATATTTTATTTTGTTATTAAGCTTATTATAACCTTTTTAGAGATTCCAGCATATTGCATTAGAAAGGCAATGTATTTTCCATGCAGAAATACTTTCTCAAATTCTCAAAACCAAGTACAGTCTATTCCATAGATGCATATATGTCTACATATAAAAAATAAATAAATTATAGTAAACTTATAAATAAAATACAGAAGATACAAAAACATCTTCATTCCTTCTGTTTTCAACACCAGGAACTAACAGTCTTCTTTAGCAGAGATGACCTTTTATTGTAGGCTATGACTGCCACGATATGCAAAACAGTTAAAAATATTCAGTGATGATAAGCCATAAAAAACTTGTAAAAATTGTATATGTAATTTAAAAATGACAGTTGGAAAGGGGCAGAAATAAAGATATTTTTATATCTTCTGTATTTTATATATATTGTAAATATACAGTCTGCCATTTTTAAATTACATATACAACTTTTACAAGTTTTCTTTGTGGCTTATCAGTGAACATTTTTAACTGTTTTGCATATTGTAAGAGTTGTAGCCTACAATAAAAGGTCATCTCTGTTAAAGAAGACGAACAGTCTTCTTTAACAGAGAAGTATGCATGCGTCAAATGCCAATGACTGACAGCTGTTTAGCGGGAAGCCTTATCTTTCAAATGCAGTACCTCTTGCTTTTGTAAACAAATCTGTATAGCCGTAGTCTTAGTTTGCATTAGAGTTGTTTTTGTTTCATCAGGAAAATGTTAAGTGTAACAATAGAGCAACGAATTGTTGTGAAATTTCACATGAAACTCGGAAAAACTGCTACTGAAACTTATAATTTATTGAAAGAAGTGTATGGCAATGAATGTTTATCGTGTGCACTTGTTTTTGAGTGGTTTAAGTGTTTTCAAGATGGTCGAGAAGATATTGAGGATGATTCACACTCTGGTTGCCCTTCCACATACCTGGCGACTATTCTGAGTTGTATTGTTAAGCTAACGAATATGATAAAAACCAGTTTCTATCGGAACCATATGATTGGCATTTAATCAACTGTGAAAATGTTGTTCTGAGCCATGCATTTTGTTTCGGTTTCAGTAGCCACATGCGATAACTAAACTTTTGTTATTGATTACTCTCGAGCTGCTGTTAAAAAAGTAAAAAGAATTCTGTGTGTAGTGTCCTTGTAATCCAGAGAAAAGGTTCTTGGTAGACAACCAAACAGCAATTGGTTAGAAAAAATTACGGTTTATTTTATAAAAATATTTTTAATTATTCAAATGCATTTCGGGTTAGTTTGTGTTCCCAACCCCTCTTCAGTGCTGTTAAAAATACAAAACAGAGTAAGGTTTATGACATTGGTAAATATGATGTTAAAAAGGACAGAAAAAATACAATATCATAAAAACTTGCATATTATATAATGGTACATCTTAAATTTGTGTTTCTATATTTTTATCACATAGGTGTATAATCATTCTTTATAACATGGAAATTTTATAAAACATTGTGGTTTAACATGTTTTTTATAAAAATATACAGTTAATCATTTTTAGAGTATCTATGAACACTTACATTTGCCAGTAAATATGTATTATTTCTGAAAAGCATAAAACAGAGTAAAAACCGACAAGTAATGCAGGGGTGCACAACCTGCGGCCCGCGGGCCACATACGGCCCCTTATCAATGTTTATGCGGCCCGCCAGAGGGTACAGGCCAAATCCCTTCTTTCCAAGTTTCTAAGTGTAGAACTTTTCCCTTTCACAAAATCATTAGCACCCAACTGTTTTATAACTTTCCCTGAAGTGAGAAATGGGGAGTTGTTCTATAAATAAGTCTATTTCTAGCTAACACTTTCTGGTTTAGATATGGAATATTTTAAGTCTAATACATAGTATTATAACAAATAAAAGAATCAAATAGAATAAAATTTTTTTTTTTGAAGAATCAAATAGAATAAAATGATGTTAGAACGTCATTTCTGATGTTATTAGGAAGTTTCTATTTTGGCGGGAAATCTTCAATTTTATGCTTCGGAAAACTTGCTTATTCGTCTAAATAGTGTCAAATAACAAAAATAAGTGAAAATAGCACTGAAAAACCATGAAAATAACGATTTTTTAGCATTTGTTTACATTCTAGATTCTGATTGGTATAGTCGAATTTGAATCAATCTTTTCTGAAAAGACACTTATTCGTCAACCTAATGTCATTCAAACTAGAAAAAACTAACCAGAGTTCAAAAAGGAATGTACAAAAAGCTATAAAACCAATAATTTACAACAATATCTCTCCATAGACAAAGAATAGAAAAAAAATTTTTCACATCAAATTTATTATTATTAAGTTGGACCAAGAAAATTAATACTGTAGTTGGAATAGAGTCATTACGACTAAAAGGAAGCCATTTGCATTAAAATATTTTGGATTTAATAATTATTACAAACCGCGTCAAGCCATAAACTTGTCAACAAAGAGGGTTGTAAAATGATTCCGTGTAGCTAGAAAGCTGCGGTTTCTTTTGTTTGAAAGAAAACAGATATATTTAGGTTATTTAAGTAGTAAATTAATTGGAACTTTTTATTTACTTTTATTTTTACATTCTTTTTTTCGTAAATTTAAAATTAAATTATTATTTTTAATTTTTATTTTATTTGAAATTTAACAGTTGTAAACTGTGTTATATTTGTGACAGAAAACAAAAACAGATTGATTCTAGCACCAATTTGAAATGAGATATCACAATTTTAATAATTATATTTAAAATATTCATATTTTCCACTGCACCGCATTAATCACTTTTGATTCATTTCTGAATATGGGTAAAACTGACGCGCCATAAATATAAGTTAGGTAAGAATGGTAACCACATTTATGATGGATTAATTTGTAAGATTCTGAGATTATTCATGTTACTGCCATAATGGTTGTCTTCCATGGGTGGGTGATTAAGACCGGAACTGGTTGTTTGGACGGCTGTCAGCATTACTCATAGTGTATAGTTCTGATTTGGTTTGCTTTGTAGCGTTGTAAAATCGGGCAGCCTTTATTGAAAGCATTATGATCAGTTGCAAGAGCTTTACTTTCCGGTACCGTTTTATTATAATTCCTGCAATTTGAACATATGGGGTCTTTTTTCAGATTGGGGCACTCTTTAAACTTGTGTTTTTTTGCACAATGGGTACACCGTTGTTTCTCTATACACCTGTATGAAGTGTGCCCAAAGCCTGTACAGTTATAGCATCTAATGATGTCTATATAATCGTCAATTACAATCGAGCTCCACCCCAAATAAATTCTTCCTTGCTGCATTAAGATGTTCCGGATATCTGGTCTCACACTCAAGACCGTGTGGGTCCGTTGGTTCCCGCCTTTTGGGTGGAAACTATGAGAAACCTTAGTTGTGTCAATGAACTCCTGTTCACTGATTCCCTCTTGAATCTTGGCATTCTGATTATATATGTCTTTTATTAGGTCTGCCTCCTCCGAATTGGTTGGGACATTAAATAAGATAATCTTTGGGGATTTCTTCTTCTTTTCAATAAGTTTTATTTTGTCACTAAGAGCCTCTTCCAATTGCACCGCTTTTTTTAAGGCTTGCAGGTCATTATCCTCCAGGACCTGGATCTTGATATCTCCCTCAGAGAGGGGTCTTATAGTTTTGATTTTTATCCCCAATTGTTTGGGGTCCACATGACTTTGTAAAAGCTCTAGGGTTTCCTCCGGAGTAGGAACTGGCTCATTAGGGTTTTTAATAGCAGAGATGATAATCTCGTGATTATTATACTTCGGATTTTTAATACCTTCTAAAGCCGCAGATTTTTTGGCTATCAGTTTAGTGGTGTTACTTATAGGGCTACGATAACGTTTAGTAACCTCAGCATAGGTACCTATACTAGGTTTTCCATCGTTTTTAGTAAGAGCTTTGACGCGCTCCCTTAATTTGAGAACCAGACCAAAGATCTGGTTCGCCGCCGAATGCATTTTGATAGCCGCCTCTTTAACGGCACCTTGGACTTGTTCCTTGGACTTCACAGAGATGTTTGAATTAGCAGGGATGTTATTAAGGATAATCCCAAGTTGCGAGTTAATGTTAGCGATCAGGTCCTCCTCAGCAAAACTGTTGTTGGACAAAGCACAATCCGTGACCTCTGCGATGACAATCACAACACAGACACAATATGCCAAGAACAGGCGAAATTAATAAAGCGAATGATATAATACACTTGGGTGCACGAAAAACGCGACCCGAAAACGGACGAAAAAGCACCCGAATTAGGATCAGGTAGGGTAACTGACCCGGCCACGTGCCTCTGGATCCTTTGTGCAGCACCAAAGTTAATATAATTATATTTCAAAAACTAAATCACCGATCGAGTCCAAATTTACAGGATAGATGGAGGGCAACGTGATAAAGGTAACACCCGAAGATTGTTCACTTCTGCGGCCCGATAGGCCCGCACGACGACCCGAGGTAAAAAACATGTTGACCACGAAAAAACAAGGACCAGTTGTAGCAGATAAAAACGGATGACGTCATTTTAAGGTTCATTAAAATCCGATAAAAATGATATGCTGGAAGTCCGCTTACCAGCGGAGACAGCCCGGAAAAAGTTGCCGGAAGATCTGGAATTTCTGGGTGGCGTAACTTCTGATCCGCTTCACCGATCCGGAAAAAACTGACACCAAACGAATGCTGATGAAGAACGTAATCCAACGATATATATTAATCCATATATTGATGAAAAATGACGGCAATGGAGCAATCTAAAACTGGAGCACATACACACACAGCTTACCAAGTTCGCGACCTAGATGGCGCTCAGTCATTATGGCATAGTAGTACATTTTGTGCATGTTGTTTTCCAATACTGTCTGTGGGATGTATTTGTAGTATGGTTCGTGGATGTCTAATAATTTGTGTTACTTTGCAAGCTCTTGGTGTATTATATTTGCTACTTGATTATGTCTGTGTAAATAATCTGTCTGTGCCAAGAGCTTGCACCCAGATGTAATGTGTTATATAATTTCTGGCATGATGTGACATTTTTTGCATGTGTCATTTGTGAGTGTTGTATCTTTGAGTATGTGTTTTCAGTATATATTAGTATTTATGACCTGATCCTGTATGGCAATCATGAATCCTTCCGTCTCCCCAAAGAGACATCCTTGAGCTAACCAGCTATTTGATGAGTTTTGTCAACAAAATCCTGGACCAGGTCATAAGGATGCCTGCCATGGAGTGCCTTTTGAGCCCATGATTGCTTGATGGTGTCTGTGCTTTTTATATGTTGTGTCATGTCTGTATGATGTGAGTGTAAGCTTAATGGTGTGTTATTTGAGTCTGCTAGAGTTACTGCTTTATGTAACTGTGATGTTTCTTGTTTCTTGTAGAAAAACTCTTGCAGTGACTGTATTTGTCTGTAGTGAAGGTTAACTATGTCAATCAGGCCACGTCCACCATCTTTACATGGAAGGGTTAATCTTTCTATGGCAGATTTAGGATGATGTTGTTTATGCTTAGTAAGTGTTGTTGTTGTTTTCCTTTGGAGTTGCTCAAGATCTGTGTGAGTCCAATGTATAACTCCAAAATAATAAGTGAGTACTGGGACAACATATGTGTTTATTGTTTTAACATCATCTTATTTTATCAGTGAATGAAATACAAGCATAAGAAACACAACAACTGTGATAAAACTATATAAATAAAACTTGAAATTAATAGAATATGTAAAAGTTTACGTCGCACCTTTCACCTTATGATGGCACACCGGTTGTGGAACACTGACATAGTGGATCTCATTAAATTTAAAGCATAATTAAGATAAAAAATAAATATCATGGAGGATTTTATTTCAATTTCCATAATTGTTTTACAATATTTTCTTATAACTTTTTAAAGATATTAATTAATTTATATTAATTAATGTCTTTAAAAAGTTATTAATGTTATTAATAACTTTTAAGGTTAAAAGTAAAATTTATGTTTATTAATTAATTAAAAATGTATATATAAATTTCTATAATATAAATATGAAACAATTTTGAATGTTGTTTTTCTATATTTTTTTCATTTATATTACAGCCTCCTTCTAATAACAGTAGTCCTTTTGTTCCTTCTCCACATGGCCATCCATCATTTAGTCCTGTTAGACTTGGTTCAAGAGGATCTAGTGTTGTAAGTTATATATATATTTTTTTAAATTATATATATAAACATACATTTAAATACTTTCAAGCATAGTATTTTATTTGATATTAAATTTTAGGTTTTAATATGTATTGTTTATTGATATCAGACATCTTCAATTTCTTTAGGCTGACAGTAGAGTTCCTAAACCTCCAAAGCCACCAGATAAACCTCTTATGCCATATATGAGGTACAGTCGAAAGGTGAGAATACTTTACAGTGAAAAATATTCATGACAGTTTGAGTAATTCCTTTATTTTAATCAGTTTTTATTGTAAGGTTGATCATTTTATTAACAATTTCCAAGTCTTTTTTTTTATCTTTCTTTTTGTTATTGATAGTTCTTATTATTAAGCTTTTTCCTTTATTTTGGTATTGAGATTATGATGGGTGGGAAATAAAATTATCTTCATATGATTTTGTATGACAAACTTCAAAGTGATTGGGGAGAAACCATACAGCATTTGCTTATAGTGACTTGGAAACCTGAAAGAACAGAGATTGAATTATAAATTAAAATTATGTTATTACGTCTTATTGCAATCTTTTATCATTTTATTCTTATTATGATTATTAGATTAAATTTTCTGAAATATTGTAATTTGTAAATAAAAATATTGTGTGTTTGAAATTA
Organism: Centruroides sculpturatus; assembly: GCF_000671375.1. Classification (NCBI taxonomy): domain Eukaryota; kingdom Metazoa; phylum Arthropoda; class Arachnida; order Scorpiones; family Buthidae; genus Centruroides; species Centruroides sculpturatus. Next base: position 465,453 of record NW_019384657.1, on the reverse strand, counting down.
AATTTTAGAACATATCTAGCTTAAAAAGTTTAAAATCTGGTAATAAAAACAGTTCATATTATCTGCTTATATGACTACAATTAATAATCCAGATTTACAGCTTCTTAAACTAGAATTTTTTAATATATTGTATTAAAAATTATAATCATATGAAAGTTGAATAGACTTCATTCAATTTAAAAAACACTTGGAATAAACAACAAATATTTCAAAAAGTAAGTCCATGTTTAAAATAGTAAATAACTATTATTTTCATACTTTCCATTTCAAATGAATTGGATATAATTCTTCCTATTTTCAGGTATGTAACAAATGGATTAAATCAAGTTTAACTTCAAGTAAAATTTTTATGGAAAGCTAATATATATGTTTGTTATTATTTTCATATTTTTAGTTATGAAATAATAATGGTGATAAAAATTTTGATGTTTATTAGTATTTATTACATATTTTCATTTATACCAAATTATTTTGAATTATATATATTTAATAATTATAAACAGTTTTTTAGTACTGTTGTTGATGGCTTTTAAAAAATGATTTTTTAACATTTACAATTTTTATTTTTTTGTTTGTCTCATGTATTTTACAAAGATAATTTGAATCATAATCATTGTTTTATTTGTTTATTATATAAAGTAAAATATATTAATTAATCCTCACTGTTTAATTTATCTACTTTCAGTTATTTAACTGATATATTTTATTATATAAAATTTTCATTTAAAAATATCTGGATTATATAAATTTAAAGAGAGAACAAATTTGTTAAATCCAATATTATTTTAAGAATATAATTAAATAATAAAAGATTTTGATTATGCGTTATTTCAGTCATAAAAAAAATAAATTAACTTTATGTAAATTATATTTTATTTTTAGATGTGCGTGAGAAAGAAAAGAAAATTCTTCAAAAATCAGCATTTTTACAAAGCCTTTCCACCAGTATTTCTCCATCCATTGTTATAATAGCAACAGTAGCTACATTTTTAGGTCATACATTAAGTGGTAATCCATTAAATGCTCCTCTTGCCTTTACAGTATTATCTGTATTTTTAGCTTTGCAGTTTTCTATTGGAACTTTACCTTATGCTGTCAAAGGAATTTCTGAAGGAAGAGTTGGGTTACAAAGAATACAAGTAAATATATTACATATCAATATTTAAATAATTTATTCTATTATATCAGATGGCATATGATTAAACTTCATTTTATACAGGTATCTCTCATATAACACAGTAGTTACATTCCAAAAAAGTGTTGTATTATGTGAATCCATGCTATATAAAAAGGACATGCAAAACATGAGGTTATGTTCCAGAAGTTAGCAAAAGTATACTATTCTTTTTTTGTTACTGAGAAATATGTTTATTAAAGCAATCAATAATTAATTAACAATCACAATTTAAAATACTGTATTATGCATTAATATTAATTTTAGTTAAATGAGGGCATTTTCTTTTTACAAAGTATCATCATCTTCTGAACTTTTTTGTTGATCTTGATCAGAAGTATCAGCAATATTTTTTATTTTTATCATAAAAAATGTTTATGGATGATGAAATAAAAATAAAAATATGTTACTAATTGAAAATTTGTTTCGTCAAATACTGAGTGGCTTTTTTCCAGAATTTGTGTTTGAATACTGAATTATTTGAGTACTGAGATAGCATTGTATTTTTTTTATTTTACAAATGATTGCTTATCTACATTTTTAAAAAGTTTAATAACACTTACCTAAAATTGTTTAAATAAATTTTACTAAATACAAAGATTAATATATTAAAAAAACCACAGTGACAATCTTAAGGGCTAAAGTCTGAAAGCAATGACAACAACACCTGGTTGATAGNAGTAGTAGTAGTAGTAGTAGTAGTAGTAGTAGTAGTAGAACCAAATTTAGAAGCATAACATATGCAAAATTGATTTAAAAATCAAAAATAGTTTATTCTCTAGTAGGGTTTGGTAAAACTTGGTATTTTGAGACTCAATGAGTCCAAGTCAAGTACATATTTCTGAGTCAGAGTCAGTGTTTAAACACTGGATATCTGTTTCCATTTATTAACTTTTGGTATCTACAATACACAAAAAACAACAAAAAAATCTATATATTTTTTTAATGAAGCCCAAATAAAATATTTTTGTGTAGTTTGTTTTTATGTAGACCATACAAAGAAATTTCATTCATTTAGTAAATACAATTAACTAACTAAAATTCATATCCTGCTCCACAGACACAGAACCAACTTTGGTGCACTACACTACAAAACAAACTTCAGAGTTCTTCAGATGCAACTGAATGAACCAAACTTTTCCTCTGACATGACACACAGAGCATCTCAGATGGTTGGAGGCCATAGAAATTTTTAAAGCTAATTTTGAGTCATTCAGTATAAATTTTAAGCATGAAATGGTGGTGTTGGTGGAATGGCAAAATTATAGTCATTAGTTGAATGATCATTATGTGCATGACCATGCTTATGCAGCATTAAATTTATATTTTCAAATGGTAGTTTGAATTACATTGTTTTCAAAAATTTTTTTACAAATAGGCATTAGTTCTGATAATGTTCCATTGGGTAACTGTTCAGTTGCACCTGAAGAAGAACTTCAAAGGAGTTGGATAACATTTTTGTACTGTTTGTTTTTTGTATTATATGCACTGGAAGTTGGTTCTGTGTTTGTTGTACATATATTTTGGTGTGGAGTGGTGTGTATATTAAATTCATATCCTGTTCTGCAAACAAGAGATGATGTTTTGTAAACACCTTTTTAATTATAATTACCAAATTATTGTTGTTTGAGACAATACTTTTTTAATGACATTTCAAATGTGCACAAAATGAATCACTTATACAAAACAAGTAGAAGTAAAGCAACTAAATATTTATAAAGTTTACTATAAATATGCATAATATTTCATTTAAAGGTTTTTTTTTAAACTCTTTCTTACTCATTGTGGTCTAGCTGAACCTGGGTGATGATGGATGGGACCAACTTATCTGGGGAAAACAGCTCACAAAATTCCAGGGAAATTGCTCTTCCCAGACTTTGCCCCAGATTCCCATAGCAGTAGGCTGATACCTTAATCTTGACCATCTTACTGTCAACTTTGAGACCACTTTGAATAATTTCTGAACATTTGATTTTATGGCATATTTTTCTTCAATCTACTTTTTCTTTCAAAGTTTTATAAAATAAATAAATGAACATGATGTGTACTCATATTTTAAGAACATGTTGCCAGCAGCAGATCCCGCAGACTATAAAAAAGGGCATCATACACAAGAAGATATCTGTATATACATACAGGTATCCCTTGATTAACACAGTTAATTAATCCCTCAATGCTACCATGTATATCAAAATTGTGTTAATGAAATACAGTGATACTGTACCTCAGTACTTGGCCAAACAATCATGGCCCACTAGAATAAATTAATAAATATTTTTGGGCTGAAATTTGATAAAGTTATAGACCTATAAATTTTCACTGTTGTCTATCTGTGTCCTTCATTAATCTCAAGAATGGTATTAGATAAATGAAGGTCAAAACCAGATATGGAGAGCTTAGGAACAGGAGGTCCCGAATAACTATATATGAACTTTCAGTTTGCATCGAAAGTCATGTTATTTCAATTCAAAAATTTCCTCCTAAACAGAGTTAGATAGATGACCAGCATGACTATGGTTAACAGGAAAGGTGTGATGTAGTACAGGGCAAGACACTGCTAAAATTAAGGCCTATGTTTTAAATTGAATAAATTAAAAATACGATTAAAAAAAATTACAGCCCAGCATTGTGACAGTGTCACAAATAACTGCTCATTATTTTTATTTTGTTGTCAGTAAAGAAGTTTTCTATAATAAAAATAAGTAAATTGTTTTAAAATAAAATGAAAACTTAGAGCTCCCTTGGGAATTAAGAAAAGGGCAACCTTGAAGAACCAGGGGCACATGTCCTAATTGATGGGAGCCCCTGGTTGTCGGATCTATGAAAGATTACTTGATTATTATTTGTTTCTGAATCAGCATCAGCATGCAATTTCTTTTTGTGATTTGACTCTTTTTTTCTTTTTAACTCTTAGTAGTACACTTTGAAGGCACTAAGAGGACCATTTTCAGTAAGCCCGTGTGGGTTCAGTCAGCCCACAATGATGGGATGGCCAGATATGAGGGACAGGGCTTAACATTTAATATTGTTATGTATTGGAATTTTTCAATAGACAAACTATTGAAAAATTCCAGTACATTTTTATTCTAGGTCTCCAGAATTGTTAGCTGTCTGTGGGTGTGAACTATTTTTGGTTTTCTTTATCAAGTCTCAAACTGTCTTAAAAATTCTGTTGTGCATGCAGTAATATTAGTATTGTAGATGTGATGACAAAACTAAGCTAGTTGTATTTTATATTTACTAATTAAATTTTGTTTCCTTGCATCTTTACTGATAATGCTTCAGCAACTGACAATTTCTATTCAGTTATGTTATATACTAACTTTTGACTCAGGCTTATTGAGTTTTAGATTGAATATTGAGTATGAGTAAAAAGACTCAAAAGACTGAGTCCAAATACTTGGACTCAGTCTTTTTACTCAATTCTACTAATTATGATAGTTTTTTGTTAGATAAAAATAACATGGTTAATTGTGACCAGAAATATAAAAAATAATGTCAATAAAATTTAAAATTTCTTAGAACTAATACAGGTTTATGATATATATTATTATTTCAAGATTTATATATGTTAGTGTGAATTTTAAGAATTATCATTCAAAGTTGTGATAATTTTTTCCTTTTTGTTTTCAGTTGTAAACAATTTGGTTTTTGTTGTTTTTATCTTCTGTTAATATTAATACAGTAATCCCTTCATATATGTGAACAATTGATTGCACAAAAACTGCATAAATGGAACTCTAAAAAGCTATTTAAAGAGATCTGTTCCATATTTTCAAATACAATATTTTGCTCTTACTAAAGTAGAAAAGTTTTAGCTAAATTTCTACATAAGAAGTTACTGATAATAATAAGTGCACTTTTTGATATAAATATCATTTATTTTCATAATTATATTATTTAAAATTTGAAAAGGTTTTCATCCTGTTAAAGTGAATTCTCATAAATGGAGGAATTACTATATGTTGAATTCTTACTTTATTAACTAAAGTTTATTGATGTATTTAATTATGAAATATTTAATGTTGAAGAATTCGATCCAAAATATATATATGGTGTGAGTATAAAATTAAAAATTCAAAAAATTTAGTGTTAAAATTTATAATGTGAATAATTATTATTGTTATGCCATAACTGCTTCAAAAGTTCATTTAATGTTCTTTGATTTTCATTTTATATAATTTAAAAATGTAAATAATACTGACCATAAGTTATTAGAATATAAATACTGTATAACACTGTACTACACACACACTAAGTATAGTGTTGTTTTATATATATATAAAATTGGATTTTTAATTACCAATAAGTGCTTTAACTGGATAAGGAAAATATTTTATGTATTTATAAATACATAAAATATTTTCCTTATGCAGTTTATTTTTATTATAAGTTTTGCTTTAAATATTCTTTTAATGAGCACTTAAAATGTTTATTGAGCTTTTAAAACTTTACTGTTTTATGATTCTTTTGAAATATGAATTCAATTTTTCATTTGAATTGATAACGTGATTTGGTTTTTAAAATTTAAATTGAGATTATATTCATATTTAAATTTATTAGAAGTAAACCCTCAGTTTAATAGTTAAAACTTTGTGATATAAAAATTTAAAACATTTTTATTTATGGATGGAGCATGCTAAAAGATTGGCTTTAGAGTCAATAAGTATAAATTACTCAATGTCCATTATAATATTATTTTATTCATATTTACATGTCATAATTTAACACATCTTGCGCATTCAATTTAATGGACTATTGGAATAGCATTTACCCTTCCTTAATTTGTCCATTAAATTGAGGGTTTACTGTATTTTAATGTTTTGAAGATGAAGGAGAAAGTAGAATAAGTGTACATAACTTGTGAAGAAAGACAAACATATATTTCATAAATAATCTTAATGGTCTATTTGTCATCTTAAGAATTTGTCCATATATCTTTGTTCTAATTATGTGTGATGAGATTAAGTTTCCACAGTTCCTTTTAATGTAATTAAAAGGATTTGATGCTGTAAAATTAGATAAGTGCTTCACATATCATATTACTAAAATGCTTTCTTAGTTAAAATTGTTTTAGCTTGGAGATGATGATTTCTATCAGGTCTTACAAGTACAGTTTAACTTGATTATAATGCCATCGGATGTAATGACAACCCTAATATAATGTCAAATTTTTATCAATCCCATGATTTTACTATACTAGATAATGTTAAAAAACCCGCTTGTAATGACAAAATCCTGTTTTAACATCATATTTGAAGCACACTCAAATTTACAAAATTAGATGTGACAGTAGGTTAGTCTGCATAGCTCTCATACTTGTGTTGTAGTTTAGCATCAAATCAGGTAAAATGGCTAGCTTAAAAAGGAAAGTGTTAACGTTAGACTGCAAAGTAGAAATAATTAAAGCAGTTGAAAGTGGAAGAAAAAGGCAGATATATGCAGAGACTTTGGTTTAGTAAATTCTACAGTGCACACAATAATAAAAAACAGAAAATTTTGAAAAGTTTCCAAGATGGCAAGGGACAAGTGAAAAGGGTCTCGTAAAACTTCGTCGGAAATAATGAACAAAATCTATGACTTAGAAAATGACATGACATTGATAAAAAAATTTTTGGTGAAAAATGCCTAAAAGTGAAAGATATTGGACTTCATTGATAGATAAGCAAGAAACAAGAAAATTATCATCCAGGCATTATTAATGCCTGGATGATAATTTTCTTGTTTCTTGCTTAATTTAACTTTCTGTTACCTTTTGATTCCACATTATTCTCAGAACCAAAAGTGCCGCCATTATCGAAACTTGAGACAAATAAAAATTTCTTATAAAAGGTAATTTTTGAAAATTTTAATTACATCGTTGTAAATTTAGGCATAATAATGTAAATAAAGTTTTAAACATTTAAGTTTGCACTTTTATACATACGATATTAAATTAGATAAATTTTATAATAGATTCTTAAACACACTTGATACTTTTATGGGACTGAAATTATGACCCTGCAGATAATGACACTCGGTTATAACATCAAAAAATTGCTGGTCCCATGGATGATGCTATAAGCGGGTTAAACTATTACGTCATCATCATCATACAATTTTATATATTGAATATTATTTATTTAAGCTTGAAGATAGTATGAGTTGAAAATTGAAAATTAAAGCTAGAAAATACAATTTTCCTAGCTTCAAATAAAGTAATTATTCATATAAAATTTTTGCTAATTTTGTCAGAAAAAAATAGTGTCATTTTTCTTCTAATAATAATGCAAATAATAAACGAATGTTTTGGATTTTAATGTTAGTTATTTTTATTTCAGAATTAAACATACTTTGGGATACAATCTCCCACTACCAGATTACACTGTTACAAGTTCCAATCAGTAATCTATAAAATTCAATCTGTAATGTTGGAATTTGATGATAGGAGATAGTATCAAAAAAAAAAAAAATGTAATTCTAAAGTAAAACTGATCTATTTGGACAGCTTAAGAACTTATCTTAGTGTTAGTGAACTTCTCTTTATAATGTAGAGTCAGTTATCATGAATAATAGTCTGAACCTACATAAGTAAACTACAATATACAAATAAATAACAAGTTATACAGTTTTATAATAACTTTTTGAGTCAAAATAAAAAATAAAACTTTTGTGTTAAATAAACTATATTTTTAATAATTCAAACATTTTTGGTATTTTGAAATATCATTAACCAGACAGCAACAAATGAATCTTGAGTGGAATTGAACATGTTTAAAATTTAAAAATTTGTACAGAAANAAATATACTTACTTTATAAATAAAATTAAACCATTTTAATTCTACTAGGATAAATGTTTTATAACATAGATGATTGAAAATATTCTTTTTAAATTCATAAAATGAAATAAATTCATGGAATTAAAAGATTACAATTCATTTATATAATTTTATGCATTGAATTTTAACTCTCTAACAAATTTGGTAGAAAATTATAAACCAGAAATTGTTAAAAGTAACATGCAAGTTACATTAAAAACATATCAATATGTAATAATGTGAAGATGTAATTAGTACTGTACATCGGTAAATCCTTAGATTTAGAAGTATGGTGAAGCGTCAAAAATCCAGACTAATTGGGCCTGGACCCCATCCGGATTTTCAAATTGTCAGGATTTAAAAACACGCGTAAATTAGTGTTTTAAGTACTGTAAACTTCAAATACATTGTAATCGAAGTTTAGGTGTTCTGAGTTCAAGCCATTATTTCACAAGAAATGAAGTGAAAATTACAAAGATTCGAAATATAATTTACAGAATTACTATATTTAAAGAAAAATACACTGATAATATTTTAGAGATTAAAAAAATTTACGAATTCTGAATGAATGTTAGAACATCAACGAAGCACGATCTACAGAACATTAACACGAAATTACCATTGAAAGGATTAATATTCATTTTTCAACGAAGGAATCCGGATTATTTTTTATGCTTTACTGTATAATAAAATTAAAAAGCACTCTTATTTATTTTTTAATGTTATGTTATAAACCATAAAAATTTTAAAGTGCATAACAACAAATTTTTAATGTTATATACTTGATTTTAGTTTCTTTTTATGTTGGTTTGTAAAAGCGGATTCAAAATAAAATTAAAAAATCATATTATATTTACACATAAACAAGGCAAACACATTATTTGTTTTAATAATTGATTAAAGTTTTAATCAATTAAAAACTTAAGCGATTTAACAGTAGAATTTACATTAAATTTATTAATTTAAAAAAATAAACTAGCGAAAAGTATTATCGATATGTAGTTTCTTCGTAAACTATTTTGGGATCAGAAAATTTAAATAGAAATAGAAAAACATATTTGACGTTTGTCCTACGTTAGTCTTGTCTATCGTGATCAGAAACGGCGTATAAACTCTACAATCTTGTATTCTGTCATAAGCAAATGTTTACGTATAATAGGATTTTATAGAAAAAAACAAAAATCAGCAATATTCGAATAAAACAATTGTAAACAAAACACTCGAGTAATAATAATAATAATAATAAAAAAATTTAATATTTCCGAGCCTGAAAACAAATCGACATTATGAGTAGCGATATAGAAAAATTCACCATACAATACTCGATGCTTTTTTAAATTAAAATTCAAGAATTTTTTTTACTGTTTTATTTATAAATCTATTATTACATAAACATTTTCAATATTTATTGTTGATTCTAGATATTTTAAAAGAAAATATAGGCATGAGTATAATAATGCAGAATTTAAATAAAGAAGATTTTTTTTCGTGTTTTTAAACTTTAACTGAAAATTCTCATATTGTATCTCATTATGAATGGCTTTTGCATTAGAGTCAATTCTTTGGTTGTTGATTTTTAGTCTTATTATTTCGATTTAATAAATTTTATTGGCCAAACAAATTAGAAAATAATGCAAGGGTAATTTTATTCTTTTTAAATACAGTTGTAATGAACAATAATACAGATCAGTACTACATTAAAAGCATATATTTTTCCTTTCGAAGATCATCAATCCAACATTTTACAAATAGTTTTTTCAAAGTCTTAATTTTCTAGTTCATCGATTCAAATTATAATTAAATTAATAGAACTTTTTTTTTGAATTTTTAACTGTTCTAATTATTCTACATAAAAATTCTTCTCGATGGACTTTTTATAAGCTCGGAAACATTTTTAGAAATATTCTTAAAATTTCTACATAATTATAATGTGTCGTGTTAAACCAATAGGAAATGAAAATAATAATAAAAATATCAAATTATAATTAAAAGTTTAAACGTGTCACTCAGTTCGTTGACGTATATAAAATTTTAATTTAATAATAATTCACATTCACGTTTCTTAATTTTAAGAGACTCAGTTTAGCCTCGATGAAGGTATTTGAACAAGAAAATAAATTAATTACTGAATACAGCGTAAAAAAGAGGCTTATAAACTAACTTAGATACCCTAGTTTTATGTATTGTATTATTAAATAAGATGATTTAAAATATAAAATAAATTAATAAATACCTAACAGTATATCAGTGTACAGAAAAACTATTAATACATGTCAAAATAAAAAAAAAATATGCTTACCCAAACAAGAATGAAACTAATACCATAGCAGCTGCAAGCAAGCTAGTTATTACAATACAGTGTGTGTGGGTTCACTAATCTGATAACAATTTCAAAGAATTTATCAGTTTTAATTTTAAAATTAAGGCAGTTTCTTAAATAACTAGAAGATCTACAGCCACTTTTGGTAGTTCCATCTCTTACTCTGCTTGAAAGTTTTCTTGTATGCTAAAATTTGTTATCAACAGTCAAAATCCAAATCAGTCAGTTCAAAAATTCTATTTAAATTCAATTAACTTAAGATATTTCACAAGAGTTATAAATTACAACATTTCAGATATTTACAATGTAGGTTTCACACACACAAACAAACAAAATAAATTAGAGTTCAAATAGTTCATTAATCCTGAACAGGTCTTTTGAAACTTGCAATGCAATCCCTGAGACTTAGCTAAATGTAAGCTACTTCTGGTGTTCGTCGAAGAAACAGCGAGACAAAAGCAACCTTGCCTCTAACTTAAAGTTAAACAACCTTCTGATCGGAGTTCCGTTGATCAACTCAACTTTCGACATGAAAGTTGAGTTGGTCAAGCCAAGCTTAAACTGAACTTAAGTTTTCCGCCTAAACTTAAACCTTTTTATATGGATTGAAGGCAGGATTGATTGACCAATTAGCACTTTGTTGCTCTGTCGGAGGTCCGCTGGTGGTCTGATAATCGGCAGCCAATCAGCGAGCACGCATTCAAAACCAACAGTTATTTCTCCAACTGAGTTTCTTTGGCATTGACTGTTACTCGTTTGAAATATAGAAAAATGTGGGAATTGTGTTTCTGCACAATTCTATCCCAACATTAACTGTCTAGAAGATGATCAATATATAAAACGTTACTGTTTGAGTGAGTAGAACAGAGGCATATAAACCTGACTGTTCAAAAACAGTGATGATTTTTCTATCCTTTCTCTCTCTCTCTAAAACTGTCTTGGCACTAATACAAGAAGCAATTAAAAGGATGTAATTATACTTGTAAAAAAAAAGGAGAACTAACTTTAATAAAATATTGTGGACATAAGGTACATCCACAGAACAATATTACCTCTGGAGTCTATCATACATGGTGGAAAGTGGGAATAAAAAATGATACTTTTCTTCATATGTAAATAAACTTGTTGTTAAGATAGCCAGTTTTCCATAAAGCCATCTTTGATATCAATTTCATTATTTAAGTGCTTGGAGGAAATAATGAATGCTGTTCTGACATATATGGTAATGGTAATGCTAGATTCTTATATGGGAGGTTGATAAGACTCAGGGGAGATTGATTAGTAGAGAGAGTGGAATTTATGAACATGTTTAAAAGTACCCATGCATAAGATTAAGATCAAAGAATGAAATTAAACTATTTGCATCTCCAAACTCAGTTTTGTGGATGGTTATTCTGAAAAGTCACAACTGTAAAAAGTCATCATCTGAACCATTTCATGCAATGAGAACATCATCTACATCAGGGATGTGTAACCTTTTGGCTCCTTTGGACCACATTTGAAAAAAACTGTTTCAGGTCACACACAAACTATAAAACTATATGTGAAGATGACATGAGTAGATTTGCCATTCTAGGCCAGACCAAACAACAAAATAATTTTTATAGTCAAAATGTAGCCAATGTGCCAAATGATGTTTTTGGCCACTTTGCACAAAAAAGGTAGCCCATTTTTTGTACAAAGTAGCCAAATCTTTTCATTTGAGGTACAGTGCATAATATACATATAATTTATGGTGGCAGACATTTTTTAATCCATTATAGCCCAATGTTCTATTTATACAACAGTATTTTTTCGGGCCTTAGCATTTTAAATAAATCTATTCTGAATATTTTTGTTCAGATTTGAAGTGTAAATATCTGTGCTTGTGTTGTTTTTATTTCACTTCATGGTGTAATCATTTGTATCATGGTACTGGTCAGGACAGTTCAACATATTTGCCTGTACTATACAATCTTTCATCTGAATATAATTTTTTTGTAAATAACTGAAGTAATTTATAACCTTTTTATAAGAATTATTGTTGAAGGTCTTGTCTATACTAAATTATTTTTATCTGGCATAGAATGTTTCTAAACTTAACTGCCCTATAAATAGGATGCTGAACTGTAGGACTATAGTAATTTCTAATTCATCATACTTAGGTTCTGTTTGATCAGAATTGATTATTTTAAAAAAAATCATTCAAAACTACTGATGAAGCTTGTGGGTATTTATTTTCTGAGCATGCTGAAGCAGATTTATTAGCTCTTCCACAAAATGAGATGAACTTACTGATGAGGAAGCATTGGACAATGAAGATATGGGTAGTTTGAGCATCATTCAAGATATCACTGAAACAGTTGAACTGAGGAAATAAATATGGAAAAAACCATTGGGTAGTACAGTTATAGAGAATATGCAGTCCATTGTGAAAAATACAAAGGACTATTGCATTTCTTTTACCAGTTATGTACTTTTGAATGAACTGAGGCAAAATAGTTCTCATGCATATAGTGCCATCTGAGAAAAAAGAAATGGAAAATGCCCCTTTACTAATTGAAAAAATTTACAGAAATTACCTAGAAAATTTGGAAAATTGCCTATTTGATTGTAAGATGATGATACTAACGATAAAATTGAATGGCAGTTAGTGCAATTATTAGGATCAAATTATGATACTGTTCAACTTCTTTCTTATATACAGAGATGGAACAAACAAGCTAATGGTAAAATGTCTGTACATCAACTGTCAGTAATAGAAAATTATGAAAGGTGTGGATCATCATGATAGGCTTCTAGAAAAACATGCAATTGCAAAGAGGTAAAAAGTAGTGTTGATGCCTATTTACCAGAATTATCAACTTTGCTATAGTCAACAGATTTGTGTTGTATAATACTATTCATGGAAAAAACTCCATATCAATAAAAAAATTTTAATGGAAATATTGCAGTGATGTATCTCAAAATTAGGTGTGGAAATAAAATAATGAGAGGATGGGCTCTTGGCTTATCAAACACTGGTAACATATGATAGGAAAAATCACATTTCTAAAAGAGATAAGCAAAGATGATGCCAATTCCTAATTGCAAACGGGATATTCCAATTTTCAACGGGATATTCCAATTTTCAACGCTGACTCAGCGCTGTCATTCGTTAAAATTCGTTCCTTTTTTCAACGTTGAGGTAGCACTGTTGTCAGCGCTGACTCAACACACTCAGCACTCAACAGATATGTTGACTGCTACTTTCCAATGAATTGTGGGTAATTGGTAAGACATTTGAATGGAATCCATCTTGCTGAGAATGGAATTATGGGAACTAAGCACTTCGTATTGGAGTTGGAACGTCGTTGATGACGTCAAATTGTTGACTTCGACACTCAACACTCGCGTTGAAAATTGGAATGTCCTGAAAGTAAACCTTTTGCAAAAAAATGCAATATTACATTCTACATGCGCTAAATGTTTCAAAAATTTCATAAAATGCAACTGAAAAATTAAATTGTTATTAAAAATGTTTTAATTGTATACTATTTGTATAAATAAATTCATAATAATTTGTTCCAAGTAATTTTCATTATTTACTAGTCATTAAAGCCCAGTGTCCTATAAATATATAAGGCAGTCTATTTCTCAAAATCAGCTGAACATAATATAAAGGAATTTATGATGTGAAATATCCCTTCTAATGCCATTCAGAATATGTAAAAAAAATTCAGTTTAAAATATACACCAAAAAAATCTGTGGTCTAATGTGTTGACTTCTGTCTTTAGCACTTGCGAACCTATCTATACTAGCACTACAGCAGCTAACTTAAAGTGGAAATAGCTTAACTGTCTTTTAAAGTGGCTTTACTAAGAAATGACCCAGTGTATATTTTTAAAAATTCTATAAGTGTATACTAATGGCATCTTATGACAATTTTTTTAATAAAAAGTATTAGAATGCTATGCAAATTTCAAAAACTTGAAGAATAAGTATATAAAGATTTCAATGTTTTAAGGAACTGTACAATTTTATGTTGGCCTCATTCTTTACAGTACTAGGCCACAGGTTGGACAGCCCTGATCTACATACTGGAGATATAAGAGGAGAAAGTAGGGCATGAGTGGGGCTTTAAGCTTGAGTAAATAATAGTCCTTTATTTCTCCACTGGATAGTCTGAGATCAACTTACACTTTTCCAACAATGGTACAAGTAAGAATTGTCCTTTCAGTTCATCCAATACCTAGAAGTTTGAAATACCAGTTTCATTGTGCCAAAGATGCCAAGATGGAACTCTGGCATCTTTGGGAATATCCATTTATTCTAAGAGAAAGTTTCAAACTTTTTTGACTTTATGAACTCTTAATTGCAGCTCTGTTCTATACAGAGTTGCACCCTTTTAATATCTAATTCTTTTTTTTTAATCTGTATTTTTGTCTCAGTTCTTTCTCCATCTCTATTCTAGCTAATTCTATTCAGAGCTAGTACATTTCTTTATCCTGCATTCCAAAACTTTCAGTTTGAGATGTTTTCTCTTTGTATCTTCAGCACAATTTCCTTTAGTATTTACCTGAAATTCTTTGTTTACCAGCCCCTACATCCTTTTTCAATCTCTGATCATTTCTATGACATGCCATTCTCAAAAAATGAAATGAGATCAACTTACTCATTAGCTTTGCTTTAGTTATCACAACAATTTGTTGTTGGTTCTTTTCTTCTAGTCTTTCATTTTTCCATGTCTATAGGTTCAGCACTTTGGTTCTGATGTGGATATTTTGTGCATCTTGATCAGATTTACATTGTATCCTGTTTATATTGTGCCATGAAATTTTTATTATTTTTGTGTGTGTGTGTGTGTGTATATATATATATAGTGTGTGTTTGTGTATGCCAAATGATTATGGTTTCTGTTGAACTTGATCTACAACAATTATACAATTATATTCATCCATAAAACTTTAGTCTGCTAGGTTCATGAAGTGTACTGTACCTCTAAAGACTCATATTTTTATTTGCTTAATATATATGAAATTCATTGTAAAAAGAAACTACAGTTTTTTAAAATATCTGAATAGCTTTTAGAGATTACTATAAATGCTAAAGGAAAAAAAATTATATCAAAGAGAAATTTGACAAATTCAAATGATAGTTTTAATACTAAGATTTTAAGAATATAGTATTCTTTCTGTTAAATGATTTTGTGCCATTTTTCATATTTTTTGATAGATGTTTAATGACAATTAAATTTTCATATTATAGAAATTTCAGTATTTTTGAATTTCTATATATATTTATATTGTTATCTATTTAAATATATGCTTATGATATCAATATATCATTAATATTGGTGTATTGATAATTTCAGAATTTTAGAAATATAGTTAAAATTATAATTAAATCAAACTTAATTATTATTTTATATTAAATGTATGTAAAATTTAATAAATGATAAATGCTTTATATGATAGTTCATATAAAACAGTTATGAACAGATATATTACATAAAAATAGAAAATCAAATTTATTATTAATACATTATTGCTAAATTATTTTTTGTTGTCTTAATTATAGAATTTTATTTTACTTATGTATTGTATTACACATAATAAAATATATATGTACATATAATTCAGTACAATTCTGTAAAATTATTTAAGACTTAGAGAAACAAATCAAAAATATTAATATTGATTAATATTTAAATTATTTAAGTTTTATTAATTATATATTTCAGATCAAAAATTATTCATACTAAAATATATTATCATATTTATTAGTCTTTGTAAAAGTAACTCTATTACTATGCTAAAATAATATATTAATAAGTCTAGCAATATGTATTTCTGTGTGATTTTAATTTATATTAGATAATTATAAAATAATGTACTTTTAAAAATATGTTTTTACATCAATAGCGAGGTTGTGGCCATAGTTTTCATCTCTACAACTTGAACATCAAGCGCTGCTTACAAGATAGCTGCTCTCGATGTTCACATTTTAGAGATGAAAACTTCAGCTGCAACCTTGCTAATAACAGGAAAAATGAACACTCCTACATTTGGTTGCTAGGTGGTGTTCTAGATATGCTTCATATCCTGTTTGTTTTCTGTTCTGTCATTACTGTTTTGTGGTGTGTGATCTCTAAATAAGTATCTATAACACATTGGGAAGTTATTCTGCTTACCTTCAGTCTACTCTATAAAGTTCTCTGTACTGTTAAAAACTTGAAGTTACATGCTGTTACTGCTCTGTTGGAAATAACATCAAGTTTCCTTTATAGAAGATACTTGTAGAAGATGTCCACTTTTAACATCATCTTTTTTTCTTTAAATGTGAAAGCAGCTTCAGTCATTGTAAGCATTCATAATTTTATAAGAAGGAGTCCTTGTTCTTATAGTGTTGACTGCATATTTTTGAGTAACTGCTTAATTTCTTGAAAGATTTAATTTTTTGCATAAATTTGCACTCTCTTCTCTGACTGCACTTAAATTAATTAATTAAATACCGTATTTACTCACATATAAGACAATCTTGCATATAGGACGAGGTGTGACTTTAAAGAACAAAATAAAGAGAATTAGATTTGTTAATACAATTCTAATTTTATTTTGTTTAATCACAAGTAAAATATCAAATGAATGTAAATGCACACATTGTCCCGCAAAACTTAGTCATTTTAAACTTTAAAGAAAATGTTGTAAAATCGACAACATAATTTGTTCATGTAAAGCTGGACAATGGGGAACCTTTTTTTTGCCAAATCTTAACAGTCAATTCCACTCTGTCAATTACACTTAAGAGTTTCTCCAAATTCTGATTTCCGAATAATCATCTGTTTTCGCGTGGGAATGAATTAAAACTTATATCATGCTCCCGTGTGATTTTGGAATTTCAATCTGGAATTCGATTCAAAAGCTTTGCTTTTCCTATTGCTATTCATCTTTACTCCTGACAATATACAAGAAAAATTCAAACCACCCAGATAAAATACTTATGTTTTTAAACAAGAGGGTGAGCATCTAGTAAAAATTGCAAATATACGGTTCACAAAAATTATTTGCAAAAACACAAATAATCTTTCACTCGCGCGTATAGGACGAGCTAGAAATTTGAAGCTATGATAAATGAATAAAAACCTTGTCTTATATGCGAGTAAATATGGTAATAACCAAACCTTGACATTAACCTTTAAAAAAGGCTGTAGTTTTAAAGGTTAGTGTCGAGGTTTGGTTATTACCATATTTACTCGCATATAAGACGAGGTTTTTATTCATTTATCATAGCTTAACCTAATTTAACTAAACCTAAATGTTAAATTTGCACAGCAATTTTCATGAAAGGCTAAATCTTGATTTTTGTTGGATGTAGCAGAGCAGTTAGATACACAACAGTTGGATACCATCCAATTCTTGTGTACCTCAGTGCTCTGCTTTAACATGTATTTTGTGCACTATTTTAATTTATTATTAAAATTATGAAGTAATGTGTGTATATTTCATGTACGCCATTCAGAGAGAACCTATTTTTCTCTACTGTCTATCTCCTCTCCCTCCTCCTTCCCCTCCCTTTTTCCCCTTACCCTCTTTTCTGCCGGCTAAACACTTTGTGTACAGCTAATGTCTTTCTTCTGTGTATTTATATTTCTCATTTTAGCATACATATATTTGTTTAATTGAATGATAAATAAGCTCTATATCAAGCAACTTTTGTAACAACTGAGTTTATTGTTTGTTATTACAGTGATGTTACAAGTTCTTTAACAGTACATAGAACTATATAGAGTAGATTGAAGATAAAAAATGACTTACAAGTTAGAATGATGATTTTCCGACATATTGTACTTGGTCACACAAAACATGACAAAACAACAACAATTAAGTACTGGGGTTGGATGTCATGCCAACAGTTATCTCAATCAAAACTTCAGACTATGAGGCGTTAAATATAATTAAAAATAATTTATTCTTGCAAGCGCTTTCGACGTAAATATGCACGTCGAAAGCGCTCGCAAGAATAAATTATTTTTAATTATATTTAACGCCTCATAGTCTGAAGTTTTGGAAGAAGTTTTGATTGAAACAACAACAATAGAATAGAATATAAGAAACATGAAGTGAAACATATCTAGACATCTCCTACCAACCAAATCTCTAGAACTAAAACTGTTTTGTTTTTCCTCTTAGAAACTTAACTTTATTATTAATATATTAAGTTAAAGATTTGCCAAATTATACTGAAGTACAGTTAAATAGTAGGGATAGCTTAGGAAGTTTATAATAATAATAATAATTAATGAACTGCTCATTAACAGAATTTCAATTGTTAATTATATTCATAAATAAAAAATACTACTAATGCTTCTGAAGCAAAGGAATATATATTCTTTTGTTTCTTCTTTATTTCTTATATTATACTTCAAAAACATAATATTTTTAAATGCATAACAGAAATAGATAGTATCATAATCTGTTGTGTTAAGTATATGTAAATTTTTTAAATTTATATTTTTATATTTGAGTAAATAGTATACAGTATTTATAGCTTATTGTATTCTGCAAATTAACATTTAAGAATATAGTGTTAACTAATTTCTAGCCGATACAATACTTACTAGTATAATATGGTAAGTCTTTAGTGATTGTTTCAATAGTAACTGAATAATTAATGATATTTTTATTATATTTTTGCTTGTAGAAATGTTCTATATTTTATTTTATAGTTAGTTTCAAAATTTTCAATTTAAAATGTCAAAAGTTTGTATATTAATAATCATCATTATTTTATATTCTATTGTTTTGCTATTATGTGAAGTTTAATTTTTTATTTAACAAAAACAATAACATAATTATCAACAACTGTATCTAATATTAAAACTTAACATAGATAGGAGATAGTATCAAAAAAAAAAAAAATGTANTAAAGTAAATATTTTTGTTGTACTATTAATTTTAGAAAATAAATTTGATTTAATTTGATTAAAACTTTAGCAATAATTGGAATTACATTTTTTAAAATTTTATTTTGTATTTTAACAACAATTTTTAGCTTTTATAATTACACGAAATTGCTTGAATCAGTTTAATTGATGATAGATTTTAATTAACAAAATGAAACACATTTTTTTGTTGGAAAGTTGGCATAAATTAAATTCACAAAAATAACACTTATTCTATAATTTTAAATTATATATTTTTTTTTAATTTTAATTTGGACTTGCAACTTTATAATAAATCATTATTAGTGAAAAATACAACTATATTATTTGACAAATTTTTATATTTCTGTAAAAATTATGCTAAGGTTTCTTTTTATTTAATTCATTCAAATTTATTTAGTTAATAAATAAATATATAAACAATAAATTCTGTTATATTTCTTGCATCTTTGTATTTTTGAATCATAGTTAATATATCTAAATAATTATCATTTCATTAATTTTTCTTATAAATATTGTATTTTAATCATCTTTAAAATTATTTTCTCAGAAATTTGCATGTACATCTCTAATAAAGTTTTTCTTAATTCTTTGCATGGAAATTCCAATAACAATAATATAGAAGAATGAATTTGATTTTTAAAAAATTACTGTCCTAAGCAGTTTATTATTATTTCTTGTAACCTGAAGCTAAATCAGAATACCTCTAAGAAATTCTCTGAAAATGAATAATAATAAAACTTTCAAGATGTGAAATAAAAATAAAAAAATAAAAACAAAATTCAAGTTTATATGAAGCCAATATTATCATATGTAAATTAATTTTCAGTTGAAATATAGTAATTTCATAATTTGTATCAAATGAAATAAATTGTTTTAATAAAATTTTAATTTTTTTTATTTATTTGTTATTTATTTTTTATTGTTTGTGATTTTTATTTACTTTAATTTTTTTTAAATATATCAAATACTAATAGCTAATTCTTGGTTTCTTTATTTCATAAATGAATACACAGACATACAAAAATTAATATTTATCATCATTATACATTAGCGTACTAAATATAATTTTAAATATTAAATTACAGAGAAAACGAAATAAATAAATTTCTCAAATTTTTAAATTAAGAATAATGGTCAAGATTAATTTATAGATAATATTAAATGACTTAATTTCTGTTTTGAAAATTTTTATATCTTAAAAACAAATCAACTCAATGTTTTTATTGTATCAGTGAAGACCTTTTCCATAATTGCAGTATATATGATTCAACGTTCAAAAACTAAAATGTGCCCTCTCCTTGTAAAAATGTATTTTTAGGAAAAATATTTTACCTTATTGCTACTATAAATAAAAAATTAATATTGTAGTTATGATTTCTGTACTACTTATAAAAGTTTTGCTTGAAACATAGTTTTACATATATATATATATTTAAGTCTGTTGGATCATTAGATGCAGCAATTCTATGGAAATTGATCTTACCAGGTTCGTTCTATATCATTTACATATTATATCAAATAACTGGGTGGACTAAAACTATATCAAATTATTAAGGCCTGTTCTGTAGTTTTGGAAATTTTTTAATCCAGATATACTTTATCACAATTTTTTTCAACAAATTCATTTAATATGTTAATTGTCCCTTTTTATTTTTTGGCTAATATAATGAAAGAAGATACTTGAAATCAAATTTTTAATTAAAATGATTAAAATGTATGCAGTTTATGATTGGATTTTATACACAGTTTTTCTTCACAAGCTGTTTTTCAACAGTTTAATAAAGAAAGTCAATGCTGATTAGCATCCAGAAATGACATTTGTTATCATGCCTCTAAAATTTTGTTTAAAAATATGCCTAGTGCTCATTAAAACCTAATTTTTTAACTATTAATCATTAAAAAGTAAAAATTAAAACAAATGTGTGTTACATTGAACTTTATATCAAGGTATGGGATCAAGTAAAGGCCCAAAATCAAGATCTGAAGTTGTGGGAAATTGGCAAGATTATTGGACAGATGTGGAGGGAGTTACCTGATGATTCAAAACAAGAATATATCGATGACTATGAAGCTGAAAAGGTGACCAATAAGCACAATATGATGTGACTATTTTAGAGCCTTTTAAAGAGTAATAAATTGTTCTAATAATGAATTTTTATTCCTAGATGGAATATAATGAGGCTCTTAAATCTTACCATAATTCCCCTGCTTATCAAGCATGGGTAGCAGCAAAAGTCAGAGGTAAGGGACAAACAAATCAATGTATTAACATTGTAAAGTCAAAATTTTTAGCAATAATTGATTTATACATTGAATCTATAAGAGAGGGCTATCACTTAAGTAACTATTTTAATATAGATATATATTTATATAGATTCCATTAAATTTTCAGTTTAATAGACCCTTACAACATTTTCCATTTATTTAATTGAATATTATGGATCATATTTTCCTGTTTTATTTTAGTATGCTAAGTTTGCAAAATTTATTAGATAAGTTTATAGACATTACTATATTTCAAAATTTTTAATGGATACACATTTGAGACAACATTATCTGTTATGTAACAGCTCAACAAGCAGCTGAAGAAAGAGAAGCTTTGGAACGCAGCCCTGCTGCTGTACGTATTACTTTTCAAATATTTCCAATAATGAATTAAGTTTAATAATTTTAAAACATTTTATTTTGTCATTTCTAATTTACAAAAATTTAAATTATACACATTTAATATTTGTAAGAGATATCAGTTAATAAAGTACTGCATTATATCTTGTATTTTTATTTCATTTTTATTTTTATCTACATTGAAAAATTCAGCACTAACACAATTAATTTACACACCGATTTTAGACAAATTCAGTCTCATGATTTGAGTTTACATAATTATATCTTAAAAAATTACAGCATGTTTTAAAATGAAATTAATTTTTATATAAATATATATGAATACTATGATATGTTGTTCTGCTTATAAACTATTAGCATTATCCTGAAGTTGAATATTGTGTGTGCATTTAAAATAGAAGTGTTTCAATTATTTTTTCATTTGAACATTTTAAATAATTGTGGGCTTGAAATGGTGAATATTTTATAAAATATGATTTTGATGTTTTTTTTTTTATTATCTTTGCTTTATTCAGTTAAAAAAAATATATCATAAAACTAGTGATCAATTGCAATCTAGGAATTAGTCCATATAATTTTGAATGTACTAATACAGCATGCATCTGTAATATCAATTGTTGATTTGTAAAATTTGTTTTGTGAAACATCTTGGCTGTGATTTCTATGGTTTCCCAATGTCACTTAGGCAAATGCTGAGATGGACTCCATTCAAATTCATTTTTATTTCTCTTTTTTTATTCTGCATAAAACTGGGCTTTTAATTTTTTTTAATAAGATTACAGAAATAAAGAGGAAAATCTTTTGTAATTATTCATATTGATGTGCCTCTTAAACTTATATTGTGTAATTTTTATTCTATCTACATCATCATTAAATATTAATTTTAATTTTACAACAAGTATTTCAAATATTTTAGTATTTCAACTTTTTTTAGAATATATTAATTATATATTCGTTATATTAGAAAAAATAGATATATTTACTTAAAAGTTTTCTTTATAACCTACATTTGAAATTGATCTTATAATAAATCTTTTAGTAACAAAAATAATCTAATTTTAAAATTTATTAACTGAATAAAGCATTCTTTAAATTTTATTACAATAAAATTCTTTTTTCAAATTAACAATAAAATATAACATTTTCTTTATAAATTTAAATTTGAAAAAATCTAAATATTAGATTAGATTATTTGCCCACTAGAATGTAATGCTAATTGACATTAAGTTTATGTATTTTATAAAAATTAAGTATTTTGATGTAATAAAAAGTTAGTTTTTCTATTTTCTGTTTTATTTTATAGTTATAAGAATTGGTAAATTAAATTTATTTTAATGAAAATTTATTTTCTTTCTAAAATTTTTAAAAAGTAACAAAACTTGCTTTTTCTAGCATCTGAATGACTTTTATACAATGCATGCCAAAATTTTAAGTATGTTTTATGAAATTAAAATTTTCTCAGAACTAAGTAAATTATGACTTTTATTTAGTCTCTTTTGGTACCGCAGAAGATGGACGGAAAAGTTTGTATACAACCTGCTGAAGATGAAGAAGGTAAAATCTTTAAATTTAAAAGATTTAAATTATAAAAATATAATTATTATTAATTTGCATAAGTTTAATAAATAGTCTTAGATTTAATTGTATAAATGTTTGATGATTGATTTTTAACAAATGTGTTTTTATTTGAACAAATTTTTAGAAAATGAGTTACTTTTTTTTAAAGAATTAAAGTATTTTTATAAAAATTTGTTTATCATCATCTGTGTAAACTAAAAACAATAACAATCAAAATAATTGTTTGTTGATTTTTGCATATTTTTTCTGAGATTTCATGTTACGATTATGTTTATGCATGTAAACATTTATTAGTTGAATAATTCTATGTGATTAATATAGTAATGTCAGAAAACCAAAAACTTTGACAAAAATACTGTAAAATCAATGTGAAAAGTTAAGAATGTTTCAGTGTTGTTTTTTTAAGTTATGGGTAAATATTAAGTTTATTTTAATACAACAAAAAAGTTATAATTTAATAGTATTAATACTTGTGAGAACAAAGTTTATATGCTTTTTCCTAATAATAATAATAACTTATTGGTCTTCTCTTTTGTCCAATGCTGTTAATGTCCAATGCTACAATTGAGTAGAAATACATACATCACACTACAGAAGGCCACTATATTGAATACATGCCACATTGTTAGGAAATTCCTGAATACAGACACACACACTGACACACTTATTTAATTTTAGTTTTGTTTTGGTGCTATGCCTTGACTTTGGTCCGGCATAGTACACAGCCCCCGGTGTGAACCGAATATAACCCACTAAACCCAACAAACCCAACATACTAATAAAACTTGGAACAGCATTCAGTTTCATATTTAGCATATTTTTTCAAAAAGAATAAATAAGTTATAATGTTTTTAAAACAAGTTTCATTAGCCCTAAATATTTACTTTTGTTTTTTTTAATGTTCTTTTGAAATATTTTGGTTACACGTTTTATTATTTGCACATTTTCTTTATATCTGGTTTGGTTATTTTATGAGGTTAAAATTACCTACTTCAAACTTCAATGTTTCAATAATTTAAAAATATTACTTGAAAAAATTAATGAACTGAATTGAATGAAATAAATTGATGACAATAAATATTAGAAAATCTTAACAGCTTAAATGGAATTAATTATAAGGAAAAAAGACTAGCTTTGATGTTTAAGGATATTCTAAAGGTAGTATTGAGTGCTATTATAAATAGTTATGATAATTATTTTAAAAGAAATCATTATTTGCATACAAATAAAATTTTTCTATTGTTTTTCTTGAAAGTTTTTTATCTAAACTGTATATCACTAATATAAAAACTAATTGTTATTAACTAGTTAATTAGAACTAAGGCTAGTATTGGAAATTTGTTTTCATTTAGCCATATTTTATACATTCAATTGCAATCTAGGAATTAGTCCATATAATTTTGAATGTACTAATACAGCATGCATCTGTAATATCAATTGTTGATTTGTAAAATTTGTTTTGTGAAACATCTTGGCTGTGATTTCTATGGTTTCCCAATGTCACTTAGGCAAATGCTGAGATGGACTCCATTCAAATTCATTTTTATTTCTCTTTTTTTATTCTGCATAAAACTGGGCTTTTAATTTTTTTTAATAAGATTACAGAAATAAAGAGGAAAATCTTTTGTAATTATTCATATTGATGTGCCTCTTAAACTTATATTGTGTAATTTTTATTCTATCTACATCATCATTAAATATTAATTTTAATTTTACAACAAGTATTTCAAATATTTTAGTATTTCAACTTTTTTTAGAATATATTAATTATATATTCGTTATATTAGAAAAAATAGATATATTTACTTAAAAGTTTTCTTTATAACCTACATTTGAAATTGATCTTATAATAAATCTTTTAGTAACAAAAATAATCTAATTTTAAAATTTATTAACTGAATAAAGCATTCTTTAAATTTTATTACAATAAAATTCTTTTTTCAAATTAACAATAAAATATAACATTTTCTTTATAAATTTAAATTTGAAAAAATCTAAATATTAGATTAGATTATTTGCCCACTAGAATGTAATGCTAATTGACATTAAGTTTATGTATTTTATAAAAATTAAGTATTTTGATGTAATAAAAAGTTAGTTTTTCTATTTTCTGTTTTATTTTATAGTTATAAGAATTGGTAAATTAAATTTATTTTAATGAAAATTTATTTTCTTTCTAAAATTTTTAAAAAGTAACAAAACTTGCTTTTTCTAGCATCTGAATGACTTTTATACAATGCATGCCAAAATTTTAAGTATGTTTTATGAAATTAAAATTTTCTCAGAACTAAGTAAATTATGACTTTTATTTAGTCTCTTTTGGTACCGCAGAAGATGGACGGAAAAGTTTGTATACAACCTGCTGAAGATGAAGAAGGTAAAATCTTTAAATTTAAAAGATTTAAATTATAAAAATATAATTATTATTAATTTGCATAAGTTTAATAAATAGTCTTAGATTTAATTGTATAAATGTTTGATGATTGATTTTTAACAAATGTGTTTTTATTTGAACAAATTTTTAGAAAATGAGTTACTTTTTTTTAAAGAATTAAAGTATTTTTATAAAAATTTGTTTATCATCATCTGTGTAAACTAAAAACAATAACAATCAAAATAATTGTTTGTTGATTTTTGCATATTTTTTCTGAGATTTCATGTTACGATTATGTTTATGCATGTAAACATTTATTAGTTGAATAATTCTATGTGATTAATATAGTAATGTCAGAAAACCAAAAACTTTGACAAAAATACTGTAAAATCAATGTGAAAAGTTAAGAATGTTTCAGTGTTGTTTTTTTAAGTTATGGGTAAATATTAAGTTTATTTTAATACAACAAAAAAGTTATAATTTAATAGTATTAATACTTGTGAGAACAAAGTTTATATGCTTTTTCCTAATAATAATAATAACTTATTGGTCTTCTCTTTTGTCCAATGCTGTTAATGTCCAATGCTACAATTGAGTAGAAATACATACATCACACTACAGAAGGCCACTATATTGAATACATGCCACATTGTTAGGAAATTCCTGAATACAGACACACACACTGACACACTTATTTAATTTTAGTTTTGTTTTGGTGCTATGCCTTGACTTTGGTCCGGCATAGTACACAGCCCCCGGTGTGAACCGAATATAACCCACTAAACCCAACAAACCCAACATACTAATAAAACTTGGAACAGCATTCAGTTTCATATTTAGCATATTTTTTCAAAAAGAATAAATAAGTTATAATGTTTTTAAAACAAGTTTCATTAGCCCTAAATATTTACTTTTGTTTTTTTTAATGTTCTTTTGAAATATTTTGGTTACACGTTTTATTATTTGCACATTTTCTTTATATCTGGTTTGGTTATTTTATGAGGTTAAAATTACCTACTTCAAACTTCAATGTTTCAATAATTTAAAAATATTACTTGAAAAAATTAATGAACTGAATTGAATGAAATAAATTGATGACAATAAATATTAGAAAATCTTAACAGCTTAAATGGAATTAATTATAAGGAAAAAAGACTAGCTTTGATGTTTAAGGATATTCTAAAGGTAGTATTGAGTGCTATTATAAATAGTTATGATAATTATTTTAAAAGAAATCATTATTTGCATACAAATAAAATTTTTCTATTGTTTTTCTTGAAAGTTTTTTATCTAAACTGTATATCACTAATATAAAAACTAATTGTTATTAACTAGTTAATTAGAACTAAGGCTAGTATTGGAAATTTGTTTTCATTTAGCCATATTTTATACATTCAATTGCAATCTAGGAATTAGTCCATATAATTTTGAATGTACTAATACAGCATGCATCTGTAATATCAATTGTTGATTTGTAAAATTTGTTTTGTGAAACATCTTGGCTGTGATTTCTATGGTTTCCCAATGTCACTTAGGCAAATGCTGAGATGGACTCCATTCAAATTCATTTTTATTTCTCTTTTTTTATTCTGCATAAAACTGGGCTTTTAATTTTTTTTAATAAGATTACAGAAATAAAGAGGAAAATCTTTTGTAATTATTCATATTGATGTGCCTCTTAAACTTATATTGTGTAATTTTTATTCTATCTACATCATCATTAAATATTAATTTTAATTTTACAACAAGTATTTCAAATATTTTAGTATTTCAACTTTTTTTAGAATATATTAATTATATATTCGTTATATT
>NW_019384657.1:416623-436388 GCF_000671375.1 Centruroides sculpturatus | reverse complement strand
ACTTCAATATTTGTGGCGGACAGACGTAAAGTCGAATAAAATGACTTAAACCTGATTTTTATTTTTCCATATACTTTTTTAACAAGCGACGTATAATCGGGAACGACGTAACTCGAAACGACGTAAGTCGAGGTAGGCCTGTATTTTATGACCGCACGAGTCTCCGTCTTTTCCATTTTTGACAAAGCATGTGCGCACTGACTATCTGCTAAGCTGTCGTGGCAAAACTTTTTGACAAATCAAGCAGAAATTGGTATTGTATCTCTAGCACAGATGGCTGAATTATTCCTGCCAAAAATTAAATTGATCGCAGCACCACAAATAGTGGTCAATAATGATGATGCCTTTAGCATCCCAAAAAACCGAGGCCATCACTTTCCCTGTTGATGGAACTGCCTTTGCCTTCTTTGGTGGTGGCGAACTGTGGTGTTTCCATTGCTTTGACTGTTCTTTTGTTTCAAGAGTGTAGTAATGGATCCACGTTTCGTCAGTAGTCACAAACTGATGCAAGAAATCCTGTGGGTTTTTCTGGCCTTGCCTATAGGCAGGGCCGCGAACTTTCCGAACAGCCCTCGTAAGTCTACTTTTTCTTCCAATTCTATGTTTGAAACATAATGGCTCCACAGCCATTATCTTTAAAATGTAGAATATGGCTGATTTTGAAACCAATCTCCAGATTCTTTTTTTTTTTTTTTTCTTGCTAGTTTACAAACATATAACATAAACATTGAAAAAAGCAAAAAAATAAATAAATACATCAAGATCATTTTTAAATTATGGAATTGGCTGTTTTTGAAATTAATACATCTCATTTATAATTCAAGTTAATAGAAGTTTTTAAAATTAATTTTAAAAAATTGTATTTGATTCTAAGTATTATAATTTTTATGAAATGTCAAATCATTCTATCTCTAGACAAATTTTAAAGTAATTAACTTAGTCTGTAAATAATCAAGAAGAAATCTAACAATATTTGACTGCCTGATTTAAATAATTTAATATTACTGCATATATATGTGTGTAATTTTGAAGATAAATAATTAGAGTATATTTATTGTAGAATACTTTAAAATACATTTTCTTATTATTTAATTAATGGTAATAAATCTAAATATAATTGTTTGTATAATATATCTTTATATGTTACATGATATAGTGTAGAGCTTAAGTCTGTTGTAGAGTTGTCTATTAACTCAAAGTTATCCAAAAAAATTAATTTATTTATATTTTTCAGATATTGATGAATTTTCTGTAAAGCATGTTGCTGCAGCGAGATATTTAAGAAATCATCGTTTAATTAATGAAGTATTTAGTGATACAGTAGTTCCTGATGTCCGTTCAGTTGTGACAACAGCTAGAATGAGTGTGTTAAAACGGCAGGTTCAGTCATTAACAATGCATCAGGTAAAGAATTACAAAACATCATTTTTGTGGTTACATTATTTAGTCATTATAAATTATCAATATTTTTATGCTTTTATGATTATATATATATATTTAATTATGTGAGGTGTTTATGCTGCATAATAATAGATTAAGATTAATATAACTGTCAGTTAAGTCAATTACAGTAGAACATTGATTATCTGAATACCGATCAACCAGAACATCAGTTAACCAAAAGCATTCCAGTCAGAAAATTCAAATTTTCACTAGTGCTGTGGTGCTGCAATATTTGGCTATGTCTTGGGCTACTCCAATATTATTTTTGTTGGTGTGTGTGTTTTAGCTGGCAGTACTGGTGCGACCATATTGTATCGTAAAAAATTATTTTTTTATTTTGCACAAACAAAATAAATATATTGAAAAATATAAAAGCAAAAAAAATTATATTTTGGAAGTTAATCTAGTATCAAAAACGTTCTGATTCAGTACGACACATGTCGAGGGGTACTTGAGGACACACTAGTATTTGAACAAGGCTCCCCCCCATTGTGAGTGGTGTTTTGCTTCAGGTCATCAGAGAATATAGCCCAAGCAGCTGACATCTCCAGATAAACCCAAGAAAAAGAAAGAGTTTTGCTTGTTTTGTGTGGTGTTTTTCTGAGGACTGTGTGTCGGGACATGTGTCGTGCTGAATTGTAACGTTTTTGATACTAGATTAACTTCCGAAATATAATTTTTTTTTTGTTGTTTTTATGTTTTTCAATATATTTATTTTGTTTGTGCAAAATAAAGAAATGATTTTTAACGATACAATAGACACAATTATTATTATTATTTTTAAAATTTTCATTTGGCTTAATATTGATGAAAATTCAACGTGAAGCGACACGCGACAGAGAAAGATTTCAACGTGGGATAGGTTAATATATTTTTTCATACATGATCAATTATCCAAACAATGCGAGTCCTGAATTGTTTAGGATAATCGACTCTCTACTGTACAATTATTTTTCATCATTTCAATATCATTTGTATTTAAATATTCATTATTGTTAATGATGAGTTCTATTTTTGATATTTTAATGGCGAATACAAGGTAATCTTAATTAAAGAACAGGCAGCTCTGAATTAAGGAAATTTTACAAAAAATAAATTACATCACACCATACCAGGATATATGTAAGAAGAACCACAGAATCAATTACTGGACTGTATAAATGAAAAATGATCTCTGCATAAACATTTTCTAACTCCTGATTTTTAAAAAATGTTCTTTTAAAAACTTTTGTAAATTCAAGTTTGTTCTAAAGGACATTTCATTGGGTAATCTAAAGAAGAACGTAGTAGGAGTTAGAAAACATTTGTGCAGAGATCGTTTTTCATTTATTCACACCAGAAATTGGTTCTGTGGTTCTTAATTTGCAAAAAAAATGCATTATAAGGTATATTTATGTAAAAAAGCTATTACAAATACTTATATACAGTTTTAATTATTGAAATGATATAATTTATACATATATGTGTTGGGGGCTGGAGCATAAATCATTCGAGTACTTTTATTACAATAATAAAAGATCGGTGTTGTGTTATTTATATTTTATTTCATTCATGACAATTCCGTTTACAATGTTTCCTCCGGGAGCATTATGCTCCTTTTTAAGCAGCCATTGAATTCTGCAAGTATTTGTATTTTTAACAATAGAGACCTGACATCAGTCCTGGAAAAATTAGGTGTTTACAAAATTTCCCTCCACAATTTTGCTTTGAACATGGCCATCTCCTTTATTAGTATGACAACTAGAATGCTTGCTATACACACTATGTGAACAAAAGTATTTGGACACTTATAAAAAGGGACAAGTGTTATTTACATATTGATGAAGGGCACAAAAAGTTTCCTTTTGCTCATGTTGTGGTTAGATGAGTTGCCATTTGCCATTGTCATTTGCATAACTTTGCAGACTTCTGGAGGTTAGTACTTGCCAAAGTGCAATGTGGAAAAGAGCTCAGTGACTTTCAGCATGGCATGATTTTTGGATGCCATGCTGTAAAATACTATATTATTTTTCCGCCCTCTACAACGATTATTGACACGACTGTGTGCCGGAAATAGCCGTTACCTAACGGGTACTTTACGCGGATTCGCATTAATGTGCCAGGCCTGGACTTTTAGCGTGCACCAAATTAAATGACCAAGTTTGTCAATAACAAAATCAAATATTTAATAAATAATTCTAATAATAACTATTTACAAATTTTAGTAAAAATCAAACAATTTATTCAGTGAAAATCAATAAGAATCAACCAGACAAAACTCAAATCAATCTAGTTTCTAACTTAAATCTATTCCTCTTTGGAAGTCGACAAAATTCAAAGACTTAACTTATATACAATATTTCTTATGAATTAAAGATCCTAATCGTTACCTCAATATACTAGGAACCTATTTCCTCAACTATCAAGACTTTCTCTATTCGTTGATCCACAAATCAAATAACTTCAAAATTGCCTTGGAACTATTTGATCCTATCGGATACCTCTCATTCACTGCTACGAAGCTCACCAAGCTCGTGCACCTTGTCCGTCTTCACTTGACATTCAATCTTTATACTGTGAGGTGACGTTATTATTCTGAATACAATCACTCCCCTCATTTACATACTTATTTGCTAACAATAAACTTTTCTATTTGTCTGGCAGCCTATTTTCTGACAATACTCGCTAACCTTTTACATTATTNGAAAATGAGTTACTTTTTTTTAAAGAATTAAAGTATTTTTATAAAAATTTGTTTATCATCATCTGTGTAAACTAAAAACAATAACAATCAAAATAATTGTTTGTTGATTTTTGCATATTTTTTCTGAGATTTCATGTTACGATTATGTTTATGCATGTAAACATTTATTAGTTGAATAATTCTATGTGATTAATATAGTAATGTCAGAAAACCAAAAACTTTGACAAAAATACTGTAAAATCAATGTGAAAAGTTAAGAATGTTTCAGTGTTGTTTTTTTAAGTTATGGGTAAATATTAAGTTTATTTTAATACAACAAAAAAGTTATAATTTAATAGTATTAATACTTGTGAGAACAAAGTTTATATGCTTTTTCCTAATAATAATAATAACTTATTGGTCTTCTCTTTTGTCCAATGCTGTTAATGTCCAATGCTACAATTGAGTAGAAATACATACATCACACTACAGAAGGCCACTATATTGAATACATGCCACATTGTTAGGAAATTCCTTAATATAGACACACACACTGACACACTTATTTAATTTTAGTTTTGTTTTGGTGCTATGCCTTGACTTTGGTCCGGCATAGTACACAGCCCCCGGTGTGAACCGAATATAACCCACTAAACCCAACAAACCCAACATACTAATAAAACTTGGAACAGCATTCAGTTTCATATTTAGCATATTTTTTCAAAAAGAATAAATAAGTTATAATGTTTTTAAAACAAGTTTCATTAGCCCTAAATATTTACTTTTGTTTTTTTTAATGTTCTTTTGAAATATTTTGGTTACACGTTTTATTATTTGCACATTTTCTTTATATCTGGTTTGGTTATTTTATGAGGTTAAAATTACCTACTTCAAACTTCAATGTTTCAATAATTTAAAAATATTACTTGAAAAAATTAATGAACTGAATTGAATGAAATAAATTGATGACAATAAATATTAGAAAATCTTAACAGCTTAAATGGAATTAATTATAAGGAAAAAAGACTAGCTTTGATGTTTAAGGATATTCTAAAGGTAGTATTGAGTGCTATTATAAATAGTTATGATAATTATTTTAAAAGAAATCATTATTTGCATACAAATAAAATTTTTCTATTGTTTTTCTTGAAAGTTTTTTATCTAAACTGTATATCACTAATATAAAAACTAATTGTTATTAACTAGTTAATTAGAACTAAGGCTAGTATTGGAAATTTGTTTTCATTTAGCCATATTTTATACATAATTTGTGTGAAAGTTCTCAGACTGAATTTTTCCTGGAAAGACAAGTTGCTCTGTTAACTGATAACTGGAATAATTTGTATGAAATCTTTGCCCAACATGTGCAAGTTTCATCAGTACCAGCTTACAGTAAAATTGTCTAAAATGGAATATACCTTAAAAGAAAAAATTCTTTGAAACAGAATAGTTTTCTATATTAAATTTTGCTATAAACCAGAAATATGTCTAACTCAAACGGAAGAGATTTTTAGGTTTAAAGAATATAATTTATTTTGAACTAGCAGGTGGGCCCGGCATTGCTTGGGCAAAAGTAACGATAACTAAGATAAAGGTTATTACGTTACAGTCAACCTTACCCGTTTTCACAGAATGCAAGATTCGGGTCCCCTTGTTTCCAGACTAATTAGAAAATTTTTAGATGGGTCTAAAAATATGTTCGATTTCCCGCAATACGAAAAAAACTGCATCTGCGTATTGCACGTCGCTTTCTCTTAACAATTCCATTGTTACGTANTATTCTTTTAAGGTTTAGCGAATTTAAGTTGTGCTTGTGGGGTCTTCTCCCTCCCCTTTTTCTCGGTGCGGACTTGCTTTTTTCCGCTTGGGAATGCAAGTGTGCGTGAGTTTTTTTCCTTATGGCGCTTTTCTCTCGTTGGTGAGTTGGTTTCTCTTCTATTTTTAGTTTCTAAGGTGAATGGTGTGGAAACCTTCGTCCTAACAAAACATAAGCCTCAAACAAAAATATAATAAAAAGCAAAAATAAAAGTGAATAAAAATAATGCTCGGACTTGGTTCCTTACAATGCACTTTAAGCAGGGATCCTTCGTCAATAATTCTAGTTAAGATGAAGAGAACTGTAAGTAATCCAATTTCTTAATTTCTAATTCTCTAATTGAATTCTACGCACTTCACTGTGTTGGTAGGTTTCACCCCCTCAAACATAGTTTGTCCATGCCTATTTTTTGAAAAGTAGATTTAGTTTATCTCTTAATTAGGAAGCATCTTACCTATATAAATTTGTGTAGACTGGGATATTATTTTATATATCTGTTTTAATTGTTTTGAAAAAATTTAATTAGATAAATCTGTTGATGAAATGAAGAAAAATTGTTTTAATAAGTACTGTAATGTACTAAGTAATTTTATCAATTG
The DNA here is from genome assembly GCF_000671375.1 of Centruroides sculpturatus. NCBI lineage: Eukaryota > Metazoa > Arthropoda > Arachnida > Scorpiones > Buthidae > Centruroides > Centruroides sculpturatus. Next base: position 429,868 of record NW_019384657.1, on the reverse strand, counting down.
TTGTTATTTTAAATAAATGTTAATTTCAATACTGTGTTTCATATATTTTAATAAAAAATGTGCAAAAGACATTTATTATGTATGCAAAATATATTATCTATTAGAAATAATTGAAAATGCTTTTAAAAATTATGTAATTTTAGATTAATTACACTACTAATTTCAATTTGAAATTTATTATTATTATTATTATTATTATCAACTCATCTCGATTATATATATAGATAAAGCAGAAAATTAAGATTCCATTGATTTCATTGTAAACAAATAAGTAAAATCACTTCCAGTTATGTTCACAGCAGAGCATAATAAACTGTATATTGAAAACAATTTCAAATCTTTTCAAAGAAATTGAGGTTACAAAGAGGAGAAATACAAAGTCCACAAGTCCCTTTATCATTTCACAAGGGACAACATTGAATACTTTTAAGAGTTGACAGTTTTCAAGAGTCAAATGTGTTTCTAGGAACCAAGTTCTTGAGAATAAGCAATGAATGTAATTCACTGAAAATAATGACAATAAGGTAACATACTGCTGCCAATTTCCATGTATGGAGTAATTAATTAATAACTGACTAGTATTCAAGAACAACTTCATTAACATTGCTGGTAATTAGAGAGATTGAAGTTAATGATTAATTAAAGTAATATTCCTTGAGAAGTCAGATCACAGAATATCTTAGATCAAAAGATAAAAAAAATAAGATAAAAAGAATATTGAAACCTGTTAAAAATAGTAACCTACCGAAATGGGAAAAAAATTCAGTACCATGCAGTTCCAGTGTACATAAGTTTTACAATAGTTAACATGTTTCACTTTGCATGTTTGTGTGTATGGTTCCAGTTTTCAATGGAATAGTGAGTATGTCTAAAATTCTGTTACAAGTTTTGCAAAAATATGGGGAGCAAGAATTTATGAAAGAAGCATGCAGAATGGATTGTACTATCACATATGATAATTGATCGGTGAAAGCATTTCAAGAATGGCCAGTAATTGCTAGAAGAGAATGAGGGAAAAGTAGCCCTTAGATAGTTTGAATGAATAAAATAGTGTAGATTATGTACTTTCTCTTCACTAGGGACATCTAGATATTGCTGATGCTAATACCATAATACCATATTGATACTTTCCTTCGATAATAGGTATTTTTGTACTCGGTACTTTTGGTCTAGTGCCAATACTATGGTGATGTATCAATACATTTCCTCAGATATTGGATTTGGTATCATTTCATTTTTCAAAAACAGGTAAGATCTGACCGAAACTGAATTTTGCATTGAATCAGAAAGTAAAATTTTATGGTTACCAAAATAAATTATTTTTGGTTAAGTTAAACTTATATAAAAATATTAATGATAAAAAATCAATAAGTGTATTATGTTAAATTTCATTTCCAGAATCTAATTACACTTAGAGTTCTAATTGGACTGCAAGTTGAAAAAATTGTAGACCTATAAATTCCCACTGTTGTTGTCCGACTGTCTTTCCTTAATCTCGAGAATGGAATTAGATAGTTGAAAGCTGAGATTATATATGGACCGGGAGGCCCTGATTAACTATATATGAACTTCTGGTGCAAACTGGAAGACATGTTGTTTCAGTTCAAAAATTTTTCTCCTGAAAAGTGTTAGATAGATGACTTGCACAACTCTATTGTTAAAGGAAAATTTTTATATGCAGTGGCAAACCAGTACTAATTTGAGGGAGAGAACATATATTTTAAATTAAGTAAATTAAAAATATGATTAAAAATTGTAGTCCAGCATTGTGGTGATGCTGTCACAATAAATAATTGCTCATTCTTATTTAGAAATAAATATTTAGTAAACATTATGCAGCACTTTTGTTTGTTAATCAACTAGGATCATTAGTGATGATTAAAATAAGCTATAATTTGTACTTGTTTACACTGACATTTGTAAAATTTGAATGCAATAAAGAAAAAGTTCTTTATTGTACCTCTTCATTAATAATTTCCTATACATCCCTATCCCACATATAGTAGTGCCCACAGAGCCCATTAACAGATAGATCTGGGCTTTTTTTGTGTAGGCATCATACATAAGTAAAGTACTGACTGGTGCACTGACTTCTGAACCAGATGTCAGGGATTCAGTTCTCTGCAGTAAGCAACAAAATATTAATTGCTGCTCTGGGCCCATTCAGTCTCTATTGTATTGAGTGCATTGCCTTTTTAGCAGTAAAAACAACTAGAAGGCAACATGACAGACTGAACAGCGATAGTCAGCACAGTTTCAATACTCAATTCCAATACTGGTTGGCATCAATATTGATACTTTAAAACTACTTGTGATACTGGTATCAATACTTTTTGTGATATCAGGTTATCTCTACTCCTCACTGATGACACCTGCCCCAACTCTTCATGCAGTAGCTGAACATTTAAATATTGGTAAGGACACTTTTGTGTAATGATTTTCACATGCTTTGTCTTGCATTTTTAGACCTTAGAACAGAAGGAAATTTATGTGAATTGTCATGATTTTGTTGAAGCTTAGACAGAGACTCAGTATTTTTAGGAATGATTATGCAAATTGGTGAAACATGGTGTTTCATGTATGATCTGCAAACAAAACGGTCATCATCTGCGGATTTTTGTTGATTTTGGGTGAGCCCAAAATGAACAAAAATCAAGGTGAAGACAATGCCCATTACATTTTTCAGTTACTGAGGGTTGGTTCACAATAACTTGGTCACCTGACCAAACTGTAAAGTTGGCATTTTATTTAAAGTTTTGCAATGACTTCTTAAATGATTAGGACACATCAGGCATGATTTGAGGACTTCTAGAAATTGAGTTTCCTGCATTACAATGCACCTGCATATGCACAGCCATGATTGTCTTGCAGTTTTTTGCAAAACAACAGGTCAGTGATTCATTGCCTTCCAAATTCTCCTGATCTGAACTTTGTAGTTTTTTTTTTTTTTTATTTCCAAAGATAAAGAAAGTTCTTTTTTCTGAATGGAAATTGAGAGAAAAATATTTTAAAACAAATTTAGAATAATGTTTGAAATTTATCAGAAAAAGGATGAAATCATGAGATGTACAGTTTCAAAACTAGCTACGAGGGCTGTTCGGAAAGTTTGCGGCCTCAAATACAACAACAAACAAAATAATGTTAAAACTTTTTTTATTTTTCAATGTAGGCTCCTTTGTTAGCAATGCACTTATTCCAGCGATGTTCTAGCTTTTTTTATGCCGTCATAATAGGGCAATTTGTCAAGGTGTGCAAAATACTCGTTCACTTCAGAGATGACTTTGTCATTTGAGTGGAATCTCTTTCCAGCCAAGAATTTTTTTAGGTTTGGAAAAAAGTGGAAGTCGCTAGGGGCCAAATCAGTTGAGTACGGTGGATGTGGAACTAATTGGAAGCAAAGTTCGTTTATCTTTTGTTCAGTGATTCTAGCGGAATCTGCATGTGCATTATCGTGGTGGAACAGAACCTTTTTCTTCTTCAAGTGTGACCTTTTTTCTTTGATTTCTTTCTTCAATTTTTCCAAAAGTTCACAGTAATAGACAGCATTAATGGTCTTTCCTCTTTCTAGGTAGTCAATAAAGATGATGCCTTTAGCATCCCAAAAAACCGAGGCCATCACTTTACCCGCTGATGGAACTGTCTTTGCCTTCTTTGGTGGTGGCGAACTGTGGTGTTTCCATTGCTTCGACTGTTCTTTTGTTTCAGGAGTGTAGTAATGGATCCACGTTTCGTCAGTAGTCACAAACCGACGCAAGAAATCCTGTGGGTTTTTCTGGTAGAAGTCCAAACACTCCTTTGACATCAAAGTGCGAACACGTTTTTGCTCGGCGGTCAGCAGATGCGGCACCCACCTTGCTGAGACCTTCGTCATACCCAAATCTTCGGTTAGGATGTGGTGCACTCGGTCGACAGAGATGCCTGTTGTCTCAGCTATCTCACGCGTTTTCAAACGGCGATCTGCTAATACCAAATCGTGAACTTTGTCGATGTTTTCTTCAGTGACAGCAGTTGACGGCCGTCCGCTGCGAGGGTCATCTTCCACACTCTCTCTGCCAGATTTAAAAAGGGCTGTCCATTTTTTCACAGTGGTGTACGAAGGAGCAGACTCTCCCAAAACTTCATCCATGTCAGCTTTGATTTGAGATGCGGTCAACCCTTTTTTCGTCAGGTATTTTATGACCGCACGAGTCTCCGTCTTTTCCATTTTTGACAAAGCATGTGCGCACTGACTATCTGCTAAGCTGTCGTGGCAAAACTTTTTGACAAATCAAGCAGAAATTGGTATTGTATCTCTAGCACAGATGGCTGAATTATTCCCGCCAAAAATTAAATTGATCGCAGCACCACAAATAGTGGTCAATAATGATGATGCCTTTAGCATCCCAAAAAACCGAGGCCATCACTTTCCCTGTTGATGGAACTGCCTTTGCCTTCTTTGGTGGTGGCGAACTGTGGTGTTTCCATTGCTTTGACTGTTCTTTTGTTTCAAGAGTGTAGTAATGGATCCACGTTTCGTCAGTAGTCACAAACCGATGCAAGAAATCCTGTGGGTTTTTCTGGCCTTGCCTATAGGCAGGGCCGCGAACTTTCCGAACAGCCCTCGTAAGTCTACTTTTTCTTCCAATTCTATGTTTGAAACATAATGGCTCCACAGCCATTATCTTTAAAATGTAGAATATGGCTGATTTTGAAACCAATCTCCAGATTCTTTTTTTTTTTTTTTTCTTGCTAGTTTACAAACATATAACATAAACATTGAAAAAAGCAAAAAAATAAATAAATACATCAAGATCATTTTTAAATTATGGAATTGGCTGTTTTTGAAATTAATACATCTCATTTATAATTCAAGTTAATAGAAGTTTTTAAAATTAATTTTAAAAAATTGTATTTGATTCTAAGTATTATAATTTTTATGAAATGTCAAATCATTCTATCTCTAGACAAATTTTAAAGTAATTAACTTAGTCTGTAAATAATCAAGAAGAAATCTAACAATATTTGACTGCCTGATTTAAATAATTTAATATTACTGCATATATATGTGTGTAATTTTGAAGATAAATAATTAGAGTATATTTATTGTAGAATACTTTAAAATACATTTTCTTATTATTTAATTAATGGTAATAAATCTAAATATAATTGTTTGTATAATATATCTTTATATGTTACATGATATAGTGTAGAGCTTAAGTCTGTTGTAGAGTTGTCTATTAACTCAAAGTTATCCAAAAAAATTAATTTATTTATATTTTTCAGATATTGATGAATTTTCTGTAAAGCATGTTGCTGCAGCGAGATATTTAAGAAATCATCGTTTAATTAATGAAGTATTTAGTGATACAGTAGTTCCTGATGTCCGTTCAGTTGTGACAACAGCTAGAATGAGTGTGTTAAAACGGCAGGTTCAGTCATTAACAATGCATCAGGTAAAGAATTACAAAACATCATTTTTGTGGTTACATTATTTAGTCATTATAAATTATCAATATTTTTATGCTTTTATGATTATATATATATATTTAATTATGTGAGGTGTTTATGCTGCATAATAATAGATTAAGATTAATATAACTGTCAGTTAAGTCAATTACAGTAGAACATTGATTATCTGAATACCGATCAACCAGAACATCAGTTAACCAAAAGCATTCCAGTCAGAAAATTCAAATTTTCACTAGTGCTGTGGTGCTGCAATATTTGGCTATGTCTTGGGCTACTCCAATATTATTTTTGTTGGTGTGTGTGTTTTAGCTGGCAGTACTGGTGCGACCATATTGTATCGTAAAAAATTATTTTTTTATTTTGCACAAACAAAATAAATATATTGAAAAATATAAAAGCAAAAAAAATTATATTTTGGAAGTTAATCTAGTATCAAAAACGTTCTGATTCAGTACGACACATGTCGAGGGGTACTTGAGGACACACTAGTATTTGAACAAGGCTCCCCCCCATTGTGAGTGGTGTTTTGCTTCAGGTCATCAGAGAATATAGCCCAAGCAGCTGACATCTCCAGATAAACCCAAGAAAAAGAAAGAGTTTTGCTTGTTTTGTGTGGTGTTTTTCTGAGGACTGTGTGTCGGGACATGTGTCGTGCTGAATTGTAACGTTTTTGATACTAGATTAACTTCCGAAATATAATTTNTGGTGCCATCTGTTAAGAGCTTTAATTTAAAAATTTTTCCACCACTGTATTAAAAAGTTTATTAAACATATAGTAATAGATTATAATCAGATCTCTGATGACTAAGGCTGCGTTCACATTGCCAACAAAAATGACAAAAAGTGATGCTTTTATCATTTGTCTTTGTGTGTAAAACATTCACACCAGTTGTTATCGTTGGTCTTTTGTCTTAGCCGTTCGTCATAACAAAGTTAGCCAAAATTCAACATTTGTCATTGTTGTAACAGAATTGGTCAATCAATGTGGACTTCCACAATTCTTTGAACAAGATGTATGAATCACTAATCTCTTGTGTCAAAAAAATGGGTTCTACAAAGCTTAATAAATGATCTAAAGTATTTGGAGACATAAAAAATAATTTTAAAAATTCTTTGATGTTTTTTAATTAAAATTAATTACAATTCTTGGACCTAAGCATGGAAATCATAGTTGTTTTTCAGGTGCGACTGAACGGCTATCCAATGGAACATTATCAGAACTAATGTCTATTTATAAAACTGACATAGGCAACACACTGTTCTTTTTACAATCCATTGGGAATTCAAATCAAGCTATAGCCTTAGTCAGGCCTAACACAGTTTTACAGTATACATTAGCCAGCATCAATAAACAGTAATATACACACCACTCCACACTGGAATATATCCTAATGTGGAGTTCTTAAATATTAACAAACAGTTAATCTTTTATATGAACAAAAGTTTTGTTTTTATTTATAATAAGTTTATATATTATATAATGAATTAATTAAGTTTAGAAGAAACTATATTATTGATATTGTTGATACAAGATAGAGCCAGAAAGGTTTCTGTAGCTTAAAAAAAAAAGTTAAGTGTTTGTTATATATTGTATATAATGAATTTTTAATTCTAAGTTAATAAGTTTATAAACTTGGAGAAATTATTTCTGTAAGACAACAACCATGCTCTCATTAATAATAATATCTGAACTACTTATAAAATTGTTTGGCAATTTATTTCTCTTTATTTATTGAAACATTTTGATTTTTCATTTCTTATAAAACAATTATAAATTTTTAACAAGAAAAGCTAATATGATTTTCCTCAAAATCATTTAAATAGTTTTCTTCATATTTCTCTCTCTATTCTGATATTTAAATAATAATTTTTATTTAAATAAAATAAACATTATATAATTAATAAATATAAAGCAGAATACTTTGATAATTGGGTATTTTAGAGATGTACAAAAGCTGTGGATTCAAGCACATACCAGAAAATGGTAGAGAGAGCTCTTGAACAGTTAAAAAGAGAACTGGCATCAAGAGAAGAACAACGCCAACAAAGAGAAGAAGCTGAGATTCATCAACAAAATCAACCACAGCCTGTTGCCCATGATCAAATTTCACAAAATTCTCAGGACCAACTTAATGAATCTCAACCAGATCAACAATTATGTGAACAAGAGGGACAACAAGGAAATGAGATCAGTGGTCCACAAAGTAGAGAAAACAATCTTCCTGCTAATGATTATAGAAGTCAAACTATGTCTCATGAAGTAAGTATTTGCATTTTTAACTTAAAAGAAAATATTTACCATAAATCATTTTATAAACTATAATAATAAATAAAATTTTATCATTAATGTTAAAAAATGAATTTATCATGATTTATAAATAATGCTAAGCTACAAGTAAATATTAATTCATGATGATGTAAAATTGTATAGAGTGACTCACAATCTTCTGTATGTAGGAGTTCCAAAAGGTATTAATGTAACACTGCCTGAAAACAACAAAGAAAGCAGCTTTATATAGGAAGGAAATTGCATTTGAAATAATTGCATGACTACACTTGTGCAAATAATTACAAAATAGAGGTCTGTCGCATTTAAATCAATGGAAACATTTTGGAGAATTTTTCTGCTGGTCACAAAATAGAGATAGTCATAAATAAATATATATATAATTTATGCATAAAGCAGTGTTTTTTTAATTCAAAGCTCTTTTGGGGTTGAAACTGCAGATTGTGCTTCATTTACAACACTGTTTTTTCTGAATAACATTATTGTAAAATATTCATATTTTGTCACAAGTTTTTTAAAAATGGTTCATGCTTTTTGATGATTTTTCAGTGCAACATAATTTGATACTCAATCCAATTTTTTTTTTTTACTTAATGGCAGGAGTTACCCTGGCTTTTTTATAGCAATTGTCAATCTATTTTTCAAAATAAAAATTTATTTGCCAGGCAGGTTACTTTTTTGCTTACTGTAACCTTTTGTACCAAACAAATGAGAGAAACAACAACTATTTAAAAAAATATGCAAAGTTTTTATGACAGTTTCTCAAGCAACTTTATTTTTGTTTATTAACAGTAAAATTTTATTGGACCAAGACTGATACATTGGTACCTTGACTTATGAGTTTAATTCATAAATAAGTAAAATGTACTGCACTTATAAATAACACATATTGTATAAAAATACAATAAAATGTACTGCAATAAACTGGTTTTGTGGATATTGCATCATTTGCTACATAGATAAAGAAAGAAGATGGAAAATTTGAGAAATGAGAGATGGTGAAAATGAACTAATGCCTATGTGTGTTTTTCTATAAGCTCTAGTTTGTCAGATGTTGGAAGAGTAACAAAAATGAGGAAATTATAGCAGCTTTCCATCTTTTTCTTAATCTGTAGTTTGCTGTACCAACTAGCGGTACAGTATCTGAAGCTAGCTCATGACTCAAAGTTTAGCTCTCAGCTCAAAGCAAAAAATCAGCCGACAGACAGCTTGTATCAAAAAACTCATAAATCAAGGTACCAATGTAAATTCTTCAGTTATAATTAAAGTTTACTAATGTAAAATAATTATAAGTGTACAAAATATTTTTGTTTGACATCATTGAAAGATAAGCTAGAGATTGATTAAAGTAACATGCTGTCCAAGGAGGAGTTATAAAATGTTAACTTTTACAACTGTTATAATTAAATCATATATCTGTCTTAAGATGCAGAAGTGGAGTGTGTATGTGACCAGTAAATGCAATTTTTATTGTATTATATAGTATTTACATGTTTTATTTTTCATGTTTTAATTTATTATTAGAGCATTTAATTGTGTTATTTTTACCTTTAAATTATGTGTATTTGATGTTTTAAGTTATTGAAATGGTCGAGAAATGAATTAATTCACTTTCCATTATTTTTTATGAAAAAATTTTATTTGGAATTTGAATAACCACCTGGAATGAATTAAATTCAAAATATGAGGCACACTGTGTTGAAAACTGTACATCTTTATTAATTTAATGTAAATATGCATAATTTTAAAATATAAATAGATGATTAATTTGGGCATTCTATTATATTAAAAACATTATGAGAAATATAATTTACATTGACTGACTAAAAAATTTATATTTATGATATTTATTACAAATATATGATATTGTATAAAATGCATAGGTAAATAATTTCAAAAATTACAAAAATTTTTCAGGTCACATAGTTTAAAATATGATTGAAAAATGAAATTCAGTGAACAGAAATGTCAAAATTCCTTTAGCAAAATATGATTATCTTGCAGAGATGGGATTTTTTTTATCTTGTTCATTTTCTGACATTATTATGATCATCATATAAGATGAGCATACAATTTCTGTAATAACTCAGGATATAATTCTTCATAATTGAAGTTTTCGACTATTTACAAAAATATCAAATTTTCGAGTCTATCTTAATCCTTTTTTATACAACAAGATAGACTCGAAAATTTGATATTTTTGTGAATAGTCGAAAACTTCAATTATAAGATGAGCATGATGATAATGGGGGAAAACAGCAAATAGATCCTGATGTTTCTTTCTTTTCTTCTGTGACAGCATTCTAATAAAACAGCTCACAACCATAACAGACTATATACGTCTAATCAGAACTATTTTCCAAATACAAATTTATTTGAAAATTATCATAACAGGAAAACTAATAAATAAGACAAACAAACAAAATCTTTACTTTTCCTAATCCAGAAAAAATAAGGATTATTGTTTGAAGGGGTAATAACTATTTGGTTTTACTTCATTAATAATTTTTTTTGTACAAAGAAAAATTTTGAATAAATTAATTTCTTTTAATATAATTAAGCTTTACTTTATATACAACATGAAATCTGTGTATATAAGTTATATATAAAGTAAAATGAAATGTGTTAATAGTGGGGTCTAAGATATTTTAAATTAGTAAATATAGTTAGTATTGCATGATATAATAATAATAATCTCTTAATATCATTCATAAAAAATTTTTAGTGAACAAAATTTGCTAAATTTTTTAAAAATGTTTTTATAGACAAGCTGTTGGATTTCAGTGTCTTTATTTTTTATTTTTCTTGTTATAAATTAAAAAATTATTTTTTTGTATAAACTAATTTTGCCTGTTATTTTTAATTTAGGAATATAATCAGCCTTTAAAGGAAACAGCAGATATGGATTCTATCCAGTCAAATCCAATGGCAGCCCTTTTATCTGTTTCACAAGGACTTCCAATGGATCAGGATAGCATTACTGGGATGCAAGGTAATTGTAATTAAAGTATCCTATCTAAAACTTGTGTAAATCAGAATTGCATGATATTAGATTATTTTTGTTGTAGCAGGTTTCCATTTTAAACTGGGTTTTTTAATCTTTAAATTATACAAGTTAAATGTTAGTTATGTTCATTTTTTATAATAAAATAATTTAACTTGTGCAAAAAAGTTTTATTACAAGGTTTAATTTAAAGTAATTCCAATTAAAAGTGGAAACATTTGGTTGCAAGAACTATTTGATTGTAAAAATTTCTCATTGTTTCCAAGAATTTGTGCTAGGTATTTGAATACTGAAAGTTATGAGTTTACATGACAGTGAATAATTCCAATACAAATACCAAGAACTAGAGTCTCACTCAGCCATTGAAAATTCTCATTGAATTATATTAATACAGAGACCAAGTTATAAACCAGCAACCTATCAATGGCCATAGAAAAAGTTGAAAGCCTTTCAATAAAGCAAACAAAAGGATATATTAATATAATTTTTTTACTGTCAGAATGACTTTTAATTGAAATTTTTCCATAATGATCCAACATGGCAAATTGCTATGATATGCTCCAACCACTACTTTGTGCAATCAGATTAAAACATCCATGCCTCCTTACTGACAGAATGCCGTTGCTTGATAATGCATGACCCTTACCTGTAAATGTCAGGCATGTCATTAGTTATGACCAAAAAATCTAGCAAAAAAAAAATTGGCATTGGATTTTGCCAAAAGCTTAGTGAAATTGTACAAAGAAACATACAAGAAGTTGAAAAAGTTATGGGGAGGCCTTGAAACTAAGACCCAGTTCACACAGTGAAAGGCACCAAGCTGACTGACCCAAAAATGTAAGGCAGATTTGTAGCAATGTGAAGTTTATGATGTATGATCCTTATGGTAGAAAAAAACGGACTTATAACACAGTTTAATCAAAATAAATTTAGATAAAAGTCAGTTTGTAAAGCAGTTTGAAATTTAAGAAAATTATTATTAGCAGTCTAGGCCTTTGAACAAGCAATGCTCATCACTTTTAGGAACCCTAAATGCAATGTTTTTGAAGATGAACATTATTATGTACTGAAAGATGCTAGAATGTCAGCATTAAAGAAAATAGTTATATTTATGAGATGTAATATGTTTTTAAATTTGGATAACATTTAACTGAATTTTATTAGAGGATTTCAAATGTTTTGGTATCTGAGATATCAAGTTTAAAATGTTTTATTTCGAGAGTTCATCTTATAATTTATTAAAAATGAAAATTAGTAATATCAATTACATGTCCATTGTATATTGTCATATGTTATCTGATGACATAATAATAATTTAAAATTCTTTGTTTATGTGTTTAAAAATTTGACATTTTTAAATGAAGTTATTTGTAGAATAAGGAAGTTATAATGTAATTTATATAATTTTTAAAAAATCATGGAGTTATTTAATGTTAAATGACTATTATTCTTGTTCTAGGTCAATCATTACCAGAAAGAATGTCAGGTATTTTGAATCAAGCACCACAATCAGATCATACTATGTTATCAGAAACATCATCAAAAATGATGCCTGAGCATCGTCGTATTTCTGTATCTCCACCTTCAGGGCCTCCCAGTCACTCTGGTTCATTAAAGGATGATTGTATGGAAAAACTGCAAATAGATTCTCAATGAACATTTATTGTAAATAAATGGATTTAGTTTAAAAAGATTATTAGTTAATTTATATAATTATTTGAGTTATATTAATAAACTAATGTGATTTTGAACAACTGGAAAGAGGTTATAAGTTTCTATCAAAATTTTTCTTTTCCTAATTGAAATTTGCACTTCAATTTAGAAAACTATTATTATATTGTTATTGTTTATTTTTATAAACATTTGAAACAACAATACCAATTTAAATTTTTACAAGTTTCCCTAACAGTTTCAGAAATCTATTCTGAATTTTTATAACAAATGGAAGAAAGAATAAATTTTAGTACATGAAAAAAAATAAATTTGAGGTTATAAACAAATTTTTATTCCAGCTGACATAATCGTGTAAAAAGAAAACTTGTTTTTAATTACTTTTGTTGTAATTCTTACTTGTGAACTTAACTATTAACACAATAGTTATCACAAAAGTTTAGTAAAATGACTCAGATAATTTTTGATATATGTATATATGCTGCTTAAGTTTTTGGTTAAAAAGAGATTGTTACTATGATACTTTTATTGGAAATAAATCTTATTATATAGAATCAAATTGTGATGTTGTCTTCTTATTTTGTTACTCTTTATTTAAAAAGTTGTTCTGCATTGACTCTATGGGTGGGATACTGATCCAGTATTTCAGATTCACCTTTTGTTTACACGATGATAGTTTTTTAAATATCAGAATTATAATGATTTATAGTTGTTTGATCCCAATTTAAATATAGTTGAAATGAGAATAGAACAGACTTTTTTAACATATATATATATAATATTTTATGAACTTTTTAATGTATCATAACTAATTAATTAATATATATATATATAT